>NC_059202.1:28384483-28451983 GCF_020615455.1 Coregonus clupeaformis
CTCTCTCTGTCTCTCTCTCTGCCTGGTACCTTCCTCTCTCTCTCTGTCTCTCTCAGCTGGCTGATGGGAGACAGAAGAGATGGATATGGTCCTGATGCTGTACTTCGCTCCGCAGGTAATATGACACACATTACATTAAAATGGAACGATTTGATTAGTGTAATGTTAGCTAGCTACATAGTTGTCTTTGTATCAAAGATACAGGTGTAGTATAGAGAAACTATCGAGGTTAGCTAGCCAGCTACATTCGTTCACAGCGACGCCATTGCTAGCTAGCTACTGGGTGATCTGAAAAGTCATAGTCAATCGATCAATAACATAATAATACTATTAGCAAAAATGTTTATTTTCAATTTACAATCTGTAGAAACAATGAGAATAGAAAGGTTCAGAACTTTTGTAAGACATCACAGTACAGTTGAAATATATATGGCAAATATAAATCCTATATGGATGGTGTTAAAATATAGATGGGAGGTGTTGAATGGAATTGAAGGATGGGACTAATAACAACTAACAACAAACAATAACAACAAGATAACTAATGTAAAGCATATTGTGTCCATAATAAGTATATAGGTTATAGGTTGAGAGCTTTTGTGAAAGAGCACATTTAGAAAGATATGGCATATAGAAGCAAACCGGATGGACATCATGAAAATGATCGGAGAGGTTGAGGGTAGAGGAAGTTCAGGAGCAAAAACAAACTAAATGTAATTATTGTAAAAATGACTGTGTCCATAAAATGTAGATAGTAAGTATAAGCTGGAAGTAGAGGCCTAAGCGTTGTTGTTCACTAGTTTACTCCAAGTAGGGAAAGGGTGGCGGGGTTGGAAAGTAATAAAGGGGAATATATATATATTTTTAAAGGATATGTGTATGTATGTATGTATGTATGTATGTATGTATGTATGTATGTATGTATGTGTGTATATGTGTATGTATGTGTGTATATATATGTATATATTTATTTTTAAACATGGGGGATTGGAAGTGATGCAGACAATTACATTGATGGAAGTTACAATCTATCTGCAATATTAAGCTGGTATCCGGCAGCCTCTGGAACAGCCGTTCTGCGGCCAACAAGGCAGAGTTCATCTCAGCCTATGCTACCCTCCAGTCCCTCGACTTCTTGGCGCTGACGGAAACATGGATTACCACTGAAAACACTGCTACTCCTACTGCTCTTTCCTCGTCTGATCATGTGTTCTCGCATACCCCGAGAGCATCTGGTCAGCGCGGCGGTGGCACAGGAATCCTCATCTCTCCCAATTGGACATTCTCTCTTTTTCCCCTGACCCATCTGTCTAGCTCCTCATTTGAATTCCATGCTGTCACAGTCACTAGCCCATTCAAGCTTAACATCCTTGTCATTTATCGCCCTCCAGGTTCCCTTGGAGAGTTCATCAATGAGCTTGACGCCTTGATAAGTTCCTTTTCTGAGGATGGCTCACCCCTCACAGTTCTGGGTGACTTTAACCTCCCTACATCTGCCTTTGACTAATTTCTCTCTGCCTCCTTCTTTCCACTCCTTTCCTCTTTTGACCTCACCCTCTCACCGTCCCCCCCTACTCACAAGGCAGGCAATACGCTTGACCTCATCTTTACTAGATGCTGTTCTTCTACTAATCTCACTGCAACTCCCCTCCAAGTCTCCGACCACTACTTTGTATCCTTTTCTCTCTCGCTCTCCTCCAACACTACTCACTCTGCCCCTACTCAGATGGTAATGTGCCGTCGCAACCTTCGCTCTCTCTCTCCCGCTACTCTCTCCTCTTCCATCCTATCATCTCTTCCCTCTGCTAAATCCTTCTCCCTCCGATCTCCTGATTCTGCCTCCTCAACCCTCCTCTCCTCCCTTTCTGCATCCTTTGACTCTCTATGTCCCCTATCCTCCCGGCCGGCTCGATTCTCCCCTCCTGCTCCGTGGCTTAGCGACTCATTGCGAGCTCACAGAAGAGGGCTCCGGGCAGCCGAGCGGAAATGGAGGAAAACTAGACTCCCTGCGGACCTGGCATCTTTTCACTCCCTCCTCTCTACATTTTCTTCCTCTGTTTCTGCTGCTAAAGCCACTTTCTACCACTCTAAATGTCAAGCCTCTGCCTCTAACCCTAGGAAGCTCTTTGCCATCTTCTCCTCCCTGCTGAATCCTCCTCCTCCTCCCCCTCCCTCCTCCCTCTCTGTGGATGACTTCGTCAACCATTTTGAAAAGAAGGTTGACGACATCCGATCCTCATTTATTAAGTCAAATGACAACGCTGGTCCTGCTCACACTGCCCTACCCTATGCTTTGACTTCTTTCTCCCCTCTCTCTCCAGATGAAATCTTGCGACTTGTGATGGCCAGCCGCCCAACAACCTGCCCGCTTGACCCTATCCCCTCCTCTCTTCTCCAGACCATTTCCGGAGACCTTCTCCCTTACCTCACCTCGCTCATCAACTCATCCTTGACCGCTGGCTATGTCCCTTCCGTCTTCAAGAGAGCGAAAGTTGCACCCCTCCTCAAAAAACCTACACTCGATCCCTCCAATGTCAACAACTACAGACCCTTCTTTATTTTCTCTCCAAAACTCTTGAGCGTGCCGTCTCTAGCCAACTCTCCTGCTATCTCTCTCAGAATGACCTTCTTGATCCAAACCAGTCAGGTTTCAAGACTGGTCATTCACGGAGGCTCTCCGCACTGCTAAAGCTAACTCTCTCTCCTCTGCTCTTGTCCTTCTAGACCTATCTGCTGCCTTTGATACTGTGAACCATCAGATCCTCCTCTCCACCCTCTCCGAGTTGGGCATCTCCGGCGCTGCTCACTCTTGGATTGCGTCCTACCTGACAGGTCGCCCCTACCAGGTGGCGTGGCGAGAATCTGTCTCCGCACCACATGCTCTCACCACTGGTGTCCCCCAGGGCTCAGTTCTAGGCCCTCTCCTATTCTCTCTATACACCAAGTCACTTGGCTCTGTCATATCCTCACATGGTCTCTCCTATCATTGCTACGCAGATGACACACAATTAATATTCTCCTTTCCCCCTTCTGATAACCAGGTGGCGAATCGCATCTCTGCATGTCTGCCAGACACATCAGTGTGGATGTCGGATCACCACCTCAAGCTGAACCTCGGCAAGACGGAGCTGTTCTTCCTCCCGGGGAAGGACTGCCCGATCCATGATCTCACTATCACAGTTGACAACTCCATTCTGTCCTCCTCCCAGAGTGCAAAGAACCTTGGCGTGACCCTGGACAACACCCTGTCATTCTCCGCTAACATCAAAGCAGTGACCCGATCCTGCAGGTTCATGCTCTACAACATTCGCAAAGTACGACCCTACCTTACACAGAAAGTGGCACAGGTCCTAATCCAGGCACTTGTCATCTCCCGTCTGGATTGCTGCAACTCGCTGTTGGCTGGGCTCCCTGCCTGTGCCATTAAACCCCTACAACTTATCCAGAACGCTGCAGCCCGTCTGGTGTTCAACCTTCCCAAGTTCTCTCATGTCATCCCGCTCCTCCGCACACTCCACTGGCTTCCAGTTGAGGCTCGCATCTACTACAAGACCATGGTGCTTGCCTACGGAGCTGTGAGGGGAACGGCACCTCCTTACCTTCAGGCTCTGATCAGACCCTGCACCCAAACGAGGGCACTACGTTCATCCACCTCTGGCCTGCTAGCCCCCCTACCTCTACGGAAGCACAGTTCCCGCTCAGCCCAGTCAAAGCTATTCGCTGCTCTGGCACCCCAATGGTGGAACAAGATCCCCCACGACGCCAGGACAGCGGAGTCACTGACCACCTTCCGGAGACACTTCAAACCCTACCTCTTTAAGGAATACCTGGAATAGTATAACAGTAATCCTTCTACACCTCCCTCCCCAGTGGTGTTTGTCACACTGGCTATCCTAAGTTGAATGCACCAATTTGTACATTGCTCTGGATAATAGCATCTGCTAAATGACTTAAATGTAAATGTAATGCTTAATATAACTACCACCATAACTACTGACACCACCAAAAATATAGGGGTACTGACAGAGCTATAAGTGCCAGTGAATAGTTGAATCACGACAGGTCTATCTCGCTGAACACCACCACCATCAAGACTTCACCCTGGTCCATTTGTACTAAAACGCACTTCGGCCCTCCTAACCTCCTTTTCCTGCTTTCCCTTTTAACCTCTACGGGATCGGTGTCCCGTATACGGGACGGTTGAGCTAACATGCGCTAATGTGAATAGCATGACTGTTGTAAGTAACAGCAAACTTTCCAGGACATAGACATGTCTTATATGGGCAGAAAGCTTACATTCTTGTTAATCTAACTGCACTGTCCAATTTACAGTAGCTATTACAATGATAATATATTTAGAGAAAAGTGCACAACAACAAAAAACGTATCACGGCAACTGGTTTGATACATTCACCTCTGAAGGTAAAACATTTCCTTACATTCAGTAATCTTGCTCTGATCTGTCATCCTGAGGGTCCCAGAGATAAAATATAGCATAGTTTTGTTTGATAAAATCAATTTTTATATTCAAATGTAGGAACTGGGTTCTACAGTTTGAACCCTTGCTGTCTCTGGCTCCACACCCACCCCGCCCGGCCATCTAGATGTGTGAAATTTAGTGTATAAGCTAATGATCCATCATGTATGACATTCCTGGGAGTGTGTAAACTTACATTTTGTATTACCATATCATTTTTGTATGTTCTCTATAGTTATGTACTTGAAAATGTATCAATTGACCAATTTGGCACATTTGGGCAGACTTGATACAAAATAGTCCAGTATTGCAATGCTTCACTGGATCAATCTGAAACTTTGCACACACACTACTGCCATCTAATGGCCAACATGTAAATTGTGCCTAAACTGCAATATTATATTGTGGCCTTTCTCTTGCATTTCAAAGATGGAACAAAAACATAAATAAATAGAAAACGCATGTTTTTTGTTTGTATTATCTTTTACCAGATCTAATGTGTTATATTCTCCTACATTAATTTCACATTTCCACAAAGTGTTTCCTTTCAAATGGTATCATGAATATGCACACCTTTGCTTCAGGTCCTGAGCTACAGGCAGTTATATTTGGGTATGTCATTTTAGGCAAAAAAAAAAAAGGGTCAGATCCTTAAGAGGTTAAAAGAGCATGCCAATAGTTGATATATGCCAATAGTCTATGCAAATAGTATACCAGGCGGTGATGCAACCGGTCAGGATGCTCTCGATGGTGCGGCTGTAGAACTTTCTGAGTATCTGGAGACCCATGCCAAATATTTTCAGTCTCCTGAGGGGGAATAGGTGTTGTCGTGCCCTCTTAAGGACTGTCTTGGTGTGTTTGGACCATGATCATTTGTTGGAGATGTGGACACCAAGGAACTTGAAACTCTCGACCCCCTCCACTACAGCCCCATCGATGTGAATGGGGGTGTTCGTCCCGTCCTTTTCCTGTAGTCCACGATCACCTCGATCAGCTCCTTTGTCTTGCTCACGTTGAGGGAGAGGTTGTTGTCCTGGCACCACACTGCCAGGTCTCTGACCTCTTCCCTATAGGCTGTCTCATCGTTGTCGGTGATCCGGCCTACCACTGTTGTGTCGTCAGCAAACTTAATGATGGTGTTGGAGTCGTGCCTGGCCATGCAGTCATGGATGAACAGGGAGTACAGGAGGGAACTGAGCGCGCACCCCTGTGGGGCCCCCGTGTTGAGGATCAGCGTGGCAGATGTGTTGTTACCTACCCTTACCACCTGGGGGCGGCCCGTCAGGAAGTCCAGGATCCAGTTACAGAGGGAGGTGTTTAGTCCCAGGGTCCTTAGCTTAGTGATGAGCTTTGAGGGCACTATGGTGTTGAACGCTGAGCTGTAGCCAATGAACAGCATTCTCACATAGGTGTTCCTTTTGTGCAGGTGGGAAAGGGCATTGTGGAGTGCGATTGAGATTGCGTCATCTGTGGATCTGTTGGGGCGGTATGCAAATTGGAGTGGGTCTAGGGTTTCCGGGATGATGGTGTTGATGTGAGCCATGACCAGCCTTTCAAAGCACTTCATGGCTACCGACGTCAGTGCTACGGGTCGGTAGTCATTTAGGCAGGTTACCTTCACTTCCTTGGGCACAGGGACTATGGTGGTCTGCTTGAAACATGTTGGTATTACAGACTCGGTCATGGAGAGGTTGAGAATGTCAGTGAAGACACTTGCCAGTTGGTCAGCGCATACTCTGAGTACACGTCCTGGTAATCCATCTGGCCCCACGGCTTTGTGAATGTTGACCTGTTTAAAGGTCTTATTCACATCGGCTACAGAGAGGGTGATCACAGTCGTCTGGAACAGCTGGTGCTCTCATGCATGCTTCAGTGTTGCTTGCCTCGAAGCGAGCATAAAAGGCATTTAGCTCGTCTGGTAGGCTCACATCACTGGGCAAATCGCACCTGGGTTTCCCTTTGTAGTCCGTAATAGTTTGCAAGCCCTGCCACATCCGACAAGCGTCAGAGCCGGTGTAGTACGATTCAATCTTACTCCTCTATTGAAGGTTTGCCTGTTTGATGGTTCGTCTGAGGGCATAGCAGGATTTCTTATAAGCATCCGGATTAGTGTCCCACTCCTTGAAAGCAGCAGCGCTAGCCTTTAGCTCGGTGCGGATTTTGCCTGTAATCCATGGCTTCTGGTTGGGATATGTACTTACGGTTACTGTGGGGACGACGTCGTCGATGCACTTATTGATGAAGCCGGTGACTGAGGTGGTATACTCCTCAATGCCATTGGATGAATCCTGGAACATATTCCAGTCTGTGCTAGCAAAACAGTCCTGTAGCGTAGCAGCCGCGTCATCTGACCACTTCCGTATTGAGCGAGTCACTGGTACTTCCTGCTTCAGTTTTTGCTTGTAAACAGGAATCAGGAGGACAGAATTATGGTCAGATTTGCCAAATGGAGGGCGAGGGAGAGCTTTGTATGCATCTCTGTGTGTGGAGTAAAGGTGGTCTAGAGTTTTTTTCCCTCTGGTTGCACATGTGACATGCTGGTAGAAATGAGGTAAAACGGATTTAAGTTTCCCTGCATTAAAGTCCCCGGCCACTAGGAGTGGCGCTTCTGGATGAGCATTTTCTTGTTTCCTTATGGCCTTATACAGCTCGTTGAGTGCGGTTTGTGGTGGTAAATAGACGGCTACGAAAAATATAGATGAGAACTCTCTTGGTAGATAGTGTGGTCTACAGCTTATCATGAGGTACTCTACCTCAGGCGAGCAATACCTCGAGACTACCTTAATATTAGACATCGCACACCAGCTGTTATTGACAGATAGACACACCCCTCGTCTTACCGGACGTAGCTATTCTATCCTGCCGATGCACGGAAAACCCAGCCAACTGGATATTATCTGTGTCGTCGTTCAGCCACGACTCGGTGAAACATAAGATATTACAGTTTTTAATGTCCCGTTGGTAGGATAGTCTCGAGCGGTGCTCATCCAGTTTATTCTCCAGTGATTGCACGTTGGCCAATTGAACGGATGGTAGAGGCGGGTTACCCACTCGCGGACGAATTCTCACAAGGCACCCCCCCCCCCCCGATCTCCGCCCCCTGTATTTCCGTATTTTCTTCACGCGAATGGCGGGGATTTGGGCCTAGTCTCGGAGAAGCATTATATCCTTCGCGACTCATTAAATAAAACATCTTCGTCCAGTTCGAGGTGAGAAATCGCCTGTTCTGATATCCAGAAGCTCTTAAGAGACGGTAGCAGAATAAGTTACAAACAATGCGAAAAAACACACAAAATAGCACAGTTGGTTAGGAGCCCGTAAAAACAGCAGCCATCCCCTCCGGCGCCATTGAATGCAGGGATCGAAGGGGATACAGTGTCCATTGTGAGAGTTACAGCAGCTCTGACCTACCAGAAAGCTGAAAGTACTCCAATCACAATACACCGCCCAAATCTCATCACAGCGTAGTTATACTGAACGTCTGGGAATGGAGAGTGGCTGGTTGGTTCTAAGATCTCTTTTACATTTTTGCAGACACTCTTATCCAGAGTGACTTACAGGAGCAATTAGGGTTAAGTGCCTTGCTCAAGGGAACAGATCTTTCACCTATTTGACTCAGGGATTTGAACCAGCGACCTTTCAGTTACCTTTCAGCCCAACGCTCTTAACCGCTAGGCTACCTGTCACCCTGCTCAGGAGACGTGATGTGGTAGTGAGGGAAAGAGTGTGAATCTTCAGAGGTCTGTCACTATGGATGTTTCAGAGGTGTCTCTTTGAACGCCATGTTACTAAAGTACTGCACAGCTGTGTTTGAATCTGGGGGGATGGTAGGGGGATGGGTCAATTCTATCTGTTCACCGTTGTGATTGGTGGAGTGAGTGACCGAGACAAAATGTAGAGTGTCAGTGACGGCAGTGCGGCAGTGTGGTGCCTCCGTTACCTACCTGATATGTGTTGTCAAAGCTGTCATACATGAACCGCGTGATCAGAGACGTCTTCCCAACTACAAGAGAACAGAGAGAGAGAGGAGAGAGAGAGAGAGAGAGAGAGAGAGAGAGAAGAGAGAGAGAGAGAGAGAGAGAGAGAAAGAGAGAGAGAGAGAGAGAGAGAGAGAGAGAGAGAGAGAGAGAGAGAGAGAGAGAGAGAGAGATGAGGTGTTAGACGGGTTCTGGAACAGAGAGAGAGAGGGAGCTAGAGACAGTGATATTCCAGCAGTTTGTGCTAAAACAGTAAATAACTCATGACTACACTTTAGTTGAGGTGTCTAACAGAATAAACTATATGAATAACAAACACCCTGATGAAGGCTCTTTAGCTGAAATGTTTGTCCCTTTATAGCCTGAGGACTTTTTTCATTTATTGTGGGAAATTCTTTCTTAGTATTTCCCACAATAAAGCTTTTTCATATGCTAGGCTACCTCCCACTGGGCACAGACGTCAATTCAACATCTATTCCACGTTGAAATTACATGTAAACAACGTTGATTCAACCAACGTGTTCCCAGTGGGCTGCCTCTCTATCCAAATTCCCCACTCAGTACTGAAGCACCCACTCAACAGGCTACCTGAAGGTCAGCTATGGTCCAGGGTGGTCCAGGGTCGTTGAAAGTACTTGAGGAAATTACACATCATCAACAAACACACACAGACACACGCAGACACACACACACACACACACGCAGACACACACACACACACACACACACACACACACACACACAGACACACACACACACACACTCTGGGGCTTAGGGGGTGGCTCCTATGTAAACAGAAAAGCCTGGTTCTGCTCCAGTTGAGGAGGCCGGAAAAGCTCTCGTCCACAAGTCATTTAAATGCTAATTTCCCCAAAGACATAAGACTGTCTGATTTTACAGCGAAATTGATTTGAATGAATAGGGCCCATAGGGCCTGGTAGAAACCTAGCTAGCACATTGGGTTCCTTGGAAGTTGTGGAAATGCACATTTTTGATTTCACATTGATTGTGGGAACGAATCCATACATTTCCTGACCAGTAAAACTGAACATAAAAAAAAAAAAAACTATTCACCACTGGAAGTCTTTCTGTGGGTGAGGTTGTTGGTGTGGAGCCCAGTGGTGCCCAAACCACTGTCCCAATTAGGGATATCTCTCATCAGTATAATTAGCTCCTGTCCAGAAGAAGCCCGAACCCCTTTTCCTTAAACCCAAACCCCTCCTCCTTAGGCACTTAGATGAAACAACTTGATAGGTGTAAGCAACAGGGTGAATGCACTTTGAAGTAAATTTAAGCTCTGTTAAAGTATTTTATTGATCATAGTGATTCAGGAGTATCATTGAAACAGGTTAACATGTCCCACCAACATTAGGAAACTATACAGAAAGCTCTTAAATTTCTGAAATAAGTAAATCAAATCAATGATGAGAATAGTCCGATTAACCTATACCTGACACGGACATGGTGGCGTAGCGGAGAGATCGGAGTCCCGTGTACCAAGAGGTTGGGAGTTCAAATCCCAGGTGTTGAATTATAATGACTGTATAAATGAGCACAATGTCGTCATCTTTGTCGAATATGTACGTTGAAAACCAAAATCACTGTGTGTGAGTATCCCTAACTGATATACAGAAATGTTCCCACAACGTTCCCATGAAACATGTTGAGTATCCCTAACTGATATACAGAAATGTTCCCACAACGTTCCCATGAAACATGTTGAGTATCCCTAACTGATATACAGAAATGTTCCCGCAACGTTCCCATGAAACATGTTGAGTATCCCTAACTGATGTACAGAAATGTTCCCACAACGTTCCCATGAAACATGTTGAGTATCCCTAACTGATATACAGAAATGTTCCCGCAACGTTCCCATGAAACATGTTGAGTATCCCTAACTGATATACAGAAATGTTCCCACAACGTTCCCATGAAACATGTTGAGTATCCCTAACTGATATACAGAAATGTTCCCATGAAACATGTTGAGTATCCCTAACTGATATACAGAAATGTTCCCATGAAACATGTTGAGTATCCCTAACTGATATACAGAAATGTTCCCGCAATGTTCCCATGAAACATGTTGAGTATCCCTAACTGATATACAAAAATTTTCCCCAAACGTTCCCATGAAACATGTTTAGTATCCCTAACTGATATACAGAAATGTTCCCATGAAACATGTTGAGTATCTCTAACTGATATACAGAAATGTTCCCATGAAACATGTTGAGTATCCCTAACTGATATACAAAAATGTTCCCCAAACGTTCCCATGAAACATGTTTAGTATCCCTAACTGATATACAGAAATGTTCCCATGAAACATGTTGAGTATCTCTAACTGATATACAGAAATGTTCCCATGAAACATGTTGAGTATCCCTAACTGATATACAGAAATGTTCCCATGAAATATGTTGAGTATCCCTAACTGATATACAGAAATGTTCCCATGAAACATGTTGAGTATCTCTAACTGATATACAGAAATGTTCCCGCAACGTTCCCATGAAACATGTTTAGTATCTCTAACTGATATACAGAAATGTTCCCGCAACGTTCCCATGAAACATGTTTAGTATCTCTAACTGATATACAGAAATGTTCCCATGAAACATGTTGAGTATCTCTAACTGATATACAGAAATGTTCCCATGAAACATGTTGAGTATCTCTAACTGATATACAGAAATGTTCCCGCAACGTTCCCATGAAACAGGTTTAGTATCCCTAACTGATATACAGAAATGTTCCCGCAATGTTCCCATGAAACATGAAAAAGTAGTATCCCTAACCTTGCCAACAGACAAAGAGCTATGAATGGATCAGTGGTTCACCAATCAGGGCGTTGATTGGCTCGGCAACAGTAACAAGGCATGATGTGTAATTAAACTTTTTTGGGGGGAGAGCGTTTCTTTGGGACCATCAGACTTCATCCTGACAACTGATATACAGAAATGTTCCCGCAACATTCCCATTAAACATGTCTAGAACATTAAATAGTATATTCTGAGAACATTGTAACCATGCTCTGTGTATGTTTGTGGGGACGTTGATGGAATATTTTCCTAACCCACAGAATACTGGACACATGAATGTTCTTGTAATGGTCCCATGAAACATGTCCAGAACACTAATATCTTAGATTCTGAGAACATGGTAACCACTTTCAGGGTAAGTTCTATTTGACATTAAGGGAATGTTCTATTGGAAGCAGTCCTTGCACATCATTGGAAAATTCCTATGAAAACGTTAGTTAATTAGCTAACGAGACTCTTAAGGGAACGTTCTCTTAAGTTGTGGGAACGTTTGTTGTTAGCTGGGGAGGAGCCTACCATATCTACCTCAGCCTGGGAGGCTCCACGGCCCCTCAGGGCTGAACAAACCTGTCCTGCAACCGCCTCACTCCGCCTCATCCTCCTCACTCCACCTCACTCCTCCTCACTCCTCTTCCTCCTCCTCACTCCTCCTCACTCCGCCTCACTCCTCCTCACTCCTCCTCATCCTCCTCACTCCTCCTCACTCCTCCTCCACTCCTCCTCATCCTCCTCCACCTCCACTCCTCCTCACTCCGCCTCACTCCTCCTCACTCCTCCTCATCCTCCTCCACTCCTCCTCATCCTCCTCCACCTCCACTCCTCCTCACTCCTCCTCATCCTCCTCCACCTCCACCTCCTCACTCCTCTTCCTCCTCCTTACTCCTCCTCACTCCGCCTCACTCCTCCTCACTCCTCCTCACTCCTCCTCATCCTCCTCATCCTCCTCCACCTCCACTCCTCCTCACTCCTCCTCATCCTCCTCCTCCTCCACTCCTCATCACTCCTCCTCATCCTCCTCACTCCTCCTCCACCTCCACTCCTCCCCCACTCCTCCTCATCCTCCTCCTCCTCCACTCCTCATCACTCCTCCTCATCCTCCTCACTCCTCCTCCACCTCCTCACTCCTCCTCATCCTCCTCACTCCTCCTCATCCTCCTCCACCCTCCTCCTCACTCCTCCTCATCCTCCTCCCTCCTCCTCCTCCTCACTCCTCCTCACTCCTCCTCCACCTCCTCACTCCTCCTCCTCCTCCTCCTCCTCCTCATCCTCCTCCTCATCCTCCTCACTCCTCCTCATCCTCCCCCTCCTCCACTCCTCCTCACTCCTCCTCATCCTCCTCCACCTCTACTCCTCCTCATTCCTCCTCATCCTCCTCCACTCCTCTCACTCCTCCTCATTCCTCCTCATCCTCCTCCACCTCCTCACTCCTCCTCATCCTCCTCCTCTACTCCTCCTCATTCCTCCTCATCCTCCTCCTCCTCCTCCTCACTCCTCCTCCTCCTCCTCATTCCTCCTCCTCCTCACTCCTCCTCCTCCTCACCTCCTCCTCCTCCTCCTCCTCCTCATCCTCCTCACTCCTCCTCTATCCTCCTCCACCTCCACTCCTCCTCCTCATCCTCCTCCTCCTCACTCCTCCTCATTCCTCCTCATCCTCCTCCACCTCCTCACTCCTCCTCACTCCTCCTCCTCCCTCCTCCTCATCCTCCTCCCACCTCCACTCCTCCTCACTCCTCCTCATCCTCCTCATCCTCCTCATTCCTCCTCCTAACTCTGCCTGCTCCTCCACTCTACTATGCTTCCACCTCCCTCTATCTCCATCTCCACTCCGCACGGGGAACAGATTTGTTTTTCAGACCTGTTATTTTCCTTCTCCTGGTTCAACTATTTGAATCCTGTTCTGAGGTACATAACAAAGCCACGAGAAACACCCTGAGGAGGATTGTTGTTGTTGTAACTGTAACCGTTCACCCACATTACGTTTATTTAAGAAGGTGAATCACAATCGATAGTTGCTGGCGAACAATGATGTTTTTCACATTATTCATTGATATTAGCACAGGCATAGTGTTTTCCTTTTCAGAATTTAGTGAGAAAAATGGTGATTCTCCTTAACGTTTATGCCAACATGGCATGTTTTCCATTCCTCTGATCTTTCACCTAGATTATATCTGTCCTATGAAACACCATAGTGATTCTATCTGTCATATGAAACACCATAGTGATTCTATCTGTCCTATGAAACACCATAGTGATTCTATCTGTCATATGAAACACCATAGTGATTCTATCTGTCATATGAAAGACCATAGTGATTCTATCTGTCCTATGAAACACCATAGTGATTCTATCTGTCATATGAAACACCATAGTGATTCTATCTGTCATATGAAACACCACAGTGATTCTATCTGTCATATGAAACACCATAGTGATTCTATCTGTCATATGAAACACCATAGTGATTCTATCTGTCATATGAAACACCATCATCAAACCCTTGGCTCTGACTGGTCCAACTGAATAATTAACCTCCTCCACCTCCACTCCTCCTCACTCCTCCTCATCCTCCTCCTCCTCCACTCCTCATCACTCCTCCTCATCCTCCTCACTCCTCCTCCACCTCCACTCCTCCTCACTCCTCCTCATCCTCCTCCTCCTCCACTCCTCATCACTCCTCCTCATCCTCCTCACTCCTCCTCCACCTCCTCACTCCTCCTCATCCTCCTCACTCCTCCTCATCCTCCTCCACCTCCACTCCTCCTCACTCCTCCTCATCCTCCTCACTCCTCCTCCTCCACTCCTCATCACTCCTCCTCATCCTCCTCACTCCTCCTCACTCCTCCTCCACCTCCTCACTCCTCCTCATCCTCCTCCACCTCTACTCCTCCTCATTCCTCCTCATCCTCCTCCACCTCCACTCCTCCTCACTCCTCCTCATCCTCCTCCACCTCCACTCCTCCTCACTCCTCCTCATCCTCCTCCACCTCTACTCCTCCTCATTCCTCCTCATCCTCCTCCACCTCCTCACTCCTCCTCACTCCTCCTCATCCTCACTCGTCCTCACTCCTCCTCATCCTCCTCCTCCTCCTCATTCCTCCTCCTCCTCACTCCTCCTCCACCTCCACTCCTCCTCCTCCTCCTCATCCTCCTCACTCCTCCTCATCCTCCTCCACCTCCACTCCTCCTCCTCCTCCTCCTCCTCCTCACTCCTCCTCATTCCTCCTCATCCTCCTCCACCTCCTCACTCCTCCTCACTCCTCCTCCTCCACTCCTCCTCATCCTCCTCCACCTCCACTCCTCCTCACTCCTCCTCATCCTCCTCATCCTCCTCATTCCTCCTCCTAACTCTGCCTGCTCCTCCACTCTACTATGCTTCCACCTCCCTCTATCTCCATCTCCACTCCGCACGGGGAACAGATTTGTTTTTCAGACCTGTTATTTTCCTTCTCCTGGTTCAACTATTTGAATCCTGTTCTGAGGTACATAACAAAGCCACGAGAAACACCCTGAGGAGGATTGTTGTTGTTGTAACTGTAACCGTTCACCCACATTACGTTTATTTAAGAAGGTGAATCACAATCGATAGTTGCTGGCGAACAATGATGTTTTTCACATTATTCATTGATATTAGCACAGGCATAGTGTTTTCCTTTTCAGAATTTAGTGAGAAAAATGGTGATTCTCCTTAACGTTTATGCCAACATGGCATGTTTTCCATTCCTCTGATCTTTCACCTAGATTATATCTGTCCTATGAAACACCATAGTGATTCTATCTGTCATATGAAACACCATAGTGATTCTATCTGTCATATGAAACACCATAGTGATTCTATCTGTCATATGAAACACCATAGTGATTCTATCTGTCATATGAAACACCATAGTGATTCTATCTGTCATATGAAACACCATAGTGATTCTATCTGTCATATGAAACACCATAGTGATTCTACCTGTCATATGAAACACCATAGTGATTATATCTGTCCTATGAAACACCATAGTGATTCTATCTGTCATATGAAACACCATAGTGATTCTATCTGTCATATGAAACACCATAGTGATTCTATCTGTCATATGAAACACCATAGTGATTCTATCTGTCATATGAAACACCATAGTGATTCTATCTGTCATATGAAACACCATAGTGATTCTATCTGTCATATGAAACACCATAGTGATTCTACCTGTCATATGAAACACCATAGTGATTCTACCTGTCATATGAAACACCATAGTGATTCTATCTGTCATATGAAACACCATAGTGATTCTATCTGTCATATGAAACACCATAGTGATTCTACCTGTCATATGAAACACCATAGTGATTCTATCTGTCATATGAAACACCATAGTGATTCTATCTGTCATATGAAACACCATAGTGATTCTATCTGTCATATGAAACACCATAGTGATTCTATCTGTCATATGAAACACCATAGTGATTCTATCTGTCATATGAAACACCATAGTGATTCTATCTGTCATGTGAAACACCATCATCAAACCCTTGGCTCTGACTGTTGTGGTCCAACTGAAGAATGAAAATGAAACTGCTTCTTCTATATAGAAACCACAGAGACAAACGAAACGTGTCAATCAAAGCTTAGCCAGTAACATCACAAACACATATTGGCACAGTGACAACACCAATCAGGGCTCGTACTATGGAGTGCTGATCCAGGATCAGTTAGGACTGGTGGGAACTGCACTCCTACTCCGAGACACTGGAACTGCACTCCTACTCCGAGACACTGGAACTGCACTCCTACTCCGAGACACTGGAACTGCACTCCTACTCCGAGACACTGGAACTGCACTCCTACTCCGAGACACTTTGTGAATATGGGCCCAGACACCTGGTTCCAACTTTTTGAGGAATCAAAATTCAACTCTACTTTCAGAATTCAACTCTACCCTCTACCTTCTATGGGAAACCACAGAGACAAATTTAACACGTCAATCAAGCTAACCCATTACAAACATACTGTATATCACAATTTATTTTGTATTGAACATGACATATTCCATTGGTCTGGTCTTTCACCTCGGTTATGTCTCTCATATGAACAGCGTAGAGTCATCACCCAGCTGGCACAATTGGTTCCTTGGAAGTTGTGGGAACGTATGTTTTTGGTTTTTACATTGGTTGTGGGAACAAAGCCATACATTTCCTGACCAGCAAAACATAATGTTTTTTTTAAAACGTTCTGAGAATATTGGTGAAAATTTCACCTGTTCTGGGAACGTTTATTATTTCGGTTGCAGGGAGGTTCTGAGAATGTTTTACTCTGGTTCCTGGAACGTTTTCCCGGGAGGTTTTCTTAACGCTCTGAGAACGGATATTATAATAAATTGGTCATTTAGCAGACACTCTTATCCAGAGCAATTAGGGTTAAGTGCCTTGCTCGAGGGCACATCGACACATTTTTCACCTAGTCGGCTCGGGGATTAGAACCAGCGACCTCTCGGTTACTGGCACAACGCTCTTAACCACTAAGCTACCTGCCGTTTTAACTTCCTTAAAACTTTCACTGAATGTTTTAATAAGACTTTTAATAACACTGCTAGCTTATTTTGGATGAACTTTTTTTTTTTTACTCCAAGCACAGATAGGACACATGGAAATGTATTTCCTTAGGCATTAATTAGTGGGCACAGCCAACACACTTGAACACACTTAACAAGATAGAGGATAGAGAGAGTTTTGTTAATACTGAGAACGGAACGTATTTTTAAATAACATTCTTAGAACATTCTCTGAACGTTACAAACATTTTTCTTGTGGTTTTTATGGAAATGTTTCTTAACGTTCTTGGAACAATTTGAGAACATGACTTTAAATAGAATGATGGAGAAACGTTTAGGAAACGTTATGCTGAAGAACTGAAATTTCCACAGAAGAACGTTGTTTATTAACATTCTCTGAACTATTTTGAGAACATTCCCAATGTCAAACCAGTTGGAGTACGTTCCTAGAACTTTACCAAAATTGAAATGAAATGTAACCATGTTTTAACTTTTAGGAAACGTTCTGTTAACGTAATGAAATGAAAATAACGTTTTTTGGGGGAAGTTCCTTAAATGTGCTGAGAATGTTCCAAAGCCAAGCAACTATCCTGCACCATTCCCAGAACGTTATGGAAAGGTTGTATGCAAAATAACTACAGGACAACCGCACTCTCACCAAGCTCTAGGAAACACATAGTTCTCAGAACATTACGTGCTAGCTGGGAAGATCCTGAGTAAACACAGAGTATGATTCTTCTGGCTTCCTCAGCCTTCTCTACACAGATCACTGCTATTGGTTCAGTATTGTCTGTATGCTACAGTCTGTCTGTTATAGACCTGTGATCTAAGCAGAGGTGTTCGATTGTTGCGTGTGTGTGTGTGTGTGTGTGTGTGTGTGTGTGTGTGTGTGTGTGTGTTGGATATTGAGCTGTGATCTAAGGAGGGGTGTTTAAGCATTGTTTGTCTGTAAATGTCTTTTAGAGAGTCAGTCAGTGAGGAGGGTTATTAGAGGAGGTAGAGGCTAATGTGTTGTAGCAGTATGTTATGAACGGGGCGGCAGGTAGCTTAGTGGTTAAGAGCGTTGTGCCAGTAACCGAAAGGTCGCTGGTTCTAAACCCCGAGCCGGCTAGGTGAAAAATCTGTCAATGTGCCCTTGAGCAAGGCACTTAACCCTAATTGCTCCTGTAAGTCGCTCTGGATAAGAGCGTCTGCTAAATGACTAAAATGTAAATGTAATGAACCATCAAATCTACCTTGGCTCTGACAGAGTAGAATAGAGAGACAGGACAGATATCACTAGCCTGGGTGCCAGTCTGAGACAGGACAGATATCACTAGCCTGGGTGCCAGTCTGAGCCAGGACAGACATCACTAGCCTGGGTGCCAGTCTGAGACAGGACAGACATCACTAGCCTGGGTGCCAGTATGTTTCTGTTTTCCTTATGGAATTGTCATGTTAAACAGAAGAAAAAAAACTGGCTTAGTGGATTCGGCTATTTTAGCCACACACGTTGCTGACAGGTGTATAAAATCGAGCACACAGCCATGCGATCTCCATAGACAAACATTGGCAGTAGAATGGCCTTACTGAAGAGCTCAGTGACTTTCAACGTGGCCACGTCATAGGATGCCACGTTTTCAACAAGTACATTTGTCAAATTTCTGCCCTGCTAGAGCTGCCCCGGTGCTATTATTGTGAAGTGGAAACGTCTAGGAGCAACAACGGCTCAGCCGCGAAATGGTAGGCAACACAAGCTCACAGAATGGGACTGCCGAGTGCTGAAGAGTGTAGCGCGTAAAAACCGTCTGTCCTCGGTTGCAAAACTGACTACCGAGTTCCCAACTGCCTTTGGAAGCAACGTCAGCACAATAACTGTTTGTCGGGAGCCTTCATGAAATGGGTTTCCATGGCCGAGCAGCCACACAAAAGCCTAAGATCCCAATGCCCAATGCCAAGCGTCGGCTGGAGTGGTGTAAAGCTCGCCGCCATTGGACTCTGGAGCAGTGGAAACGCGTTCTCTGGAGTGATGAATCACGCTTCACCATCTGGCAGTCCGACAGACAAATCAGGGTTTGGTGGATGCCAGGAGAACGCTACCTGCCCCAATGCATAGTGCCAACTGTAAAGTTTGGTGGAGGAGGAATAATGGTCTGTGGCTGTTTTTCATGGTTCGGGCTAGGTCCCTTCGTTCCAGTGAAGGGAAATATTAACGCTACAGCATACAATGACATTCTAGAAAATTCTGTGCTTCCAACTTTGTGGCAACAGTTTATGTAATTCCTTTCCTGTTTCAACATGACAATGCCCCGTGCAAAAAGCGAGGTCCATACAGAAATGGTTTGTCGAAATCGGTGTGGAAGAACTTGATTGGCCTGCACAGAGCCCTGACCTCAACCCCATCGAACACCTTTGGGATGAATTGGAACGCCGACTGCGAGCCAGACCTAATCGCCCAACATCAGTGCCCGACCTCACTAATGCTCTTGCGGCTGAATGGAAGCAAGTCCCCGCAGCAATGTTCCAACATCTAGTGGAAAGCCTTCCCAGAAGAGTGGAGGCTGTTATAGCAGCAAAGGGGGGGAACCAACTCCATATTAATGCCCATGATTTTGGAATGAGATGTTGGATGAGCAGGTGTCCACATACTTTTGGTCATGTAGTGCATCACTCCTGACCCAGCCCTATGGGATTTGTGACACCATAATCACTTCCTATTCATAAGGATGTAGCCAACCAGGAAGGAGGATATTTTAACTGACTTCCTGATTGATGGCAGAACAACGACTACCGGCCTATTTTTATACCTCTTAAATATTGAATACATTATTCATGGAGCGGGCGGACTGGATGGCTTTATGACATTATTCACTTCATCACCGCTGACTGGACATGAATATGGAGCTCAGTTCAGTTCAATAGCAGACAATGGTTGCATCTCAAATGGCACCCTATTTCCTATTTAGTGCACTACTTTTGACCAAGGCACTATGGGAGTAGGGTGCCATATGGGATACAGACTATATTCCAGTGATGGATGGTATTATGTAAGAGTCTTAAAGATCCTTTCTGTCTAACTCAGTGCTTTAGTTAATGAGGGGGCACAGGGTTTATACAGGAAGCAGGAGGAGCTAAGAGGAGCCAAAAGGAATCAAACACCATGGCTGCGTCCCAAATGCCACCTTGTTCCCTATTAGCTCTGGTCAAAAGTAGTGCGCTATATAGGGAATACCCAGCTAGCACATAACGTTCTGAGAACCACCCAGCTAGCACATAACGTTCTGAGAACCACCCAGCTAGCACATAACGTTCTGAGAACCATATGAGAACCATATGTTTCTTAGAGTTTGGTAAGAGTGTGGTTGTCCTATGCTTATTTTACATACAACCTTCCCAAAACTTTCTGGGAATGGTTCAGGAGAGTTGCTTGGCTTTGGAACATTCTCAGCACATTTAAGGAACTTGACAAAAATATGTAATTTTCTTGGTGTTTCATTACTTTAACCCTCCCGTTGTCCTAGGGTCAAAATGAAGTCTCACTGCCTCCTTCTCACAAATGATCCCCAAAATATAAAAATTAAATAAAGTTGGTTCAACACAGTGGCGGGTCATTTTGACCCTAGGACAACGGGAGGGTTAACAGAACATTGGTTACATTTAATTACAATTTTGGTAATGTTCTAGGAATGTTCTCCACTGGTTTGACATTCTCAGATTCTCCCTGCAACCTAAAAATAAACGTTCCTAGAACAGGCAAAATGTTCACTTCCATTCCCAGAACGTTTAAAAAACGTTCAGATTTACCGGTCAGGAAACGTATGGCTTCGTTCCCAGAACCAATGAGACTCTAAAAACATATGTTCCCACAACTACCAAGGAACCAAATGTGCTAGCTGGGTAGGGTACCATTTGAGATGACAGTCTGTCCTCCTGAACAATTAAAACCAAGCCTTGGTTGTTTGGATGAGGTGGACCTCCAGTCATCTACAGCAGTGGTCAGAATGAGGTGGACCTACAGTCATCTACAGTGGTCAGAATGAGGTGGACCTACAGTCATCTACAGCAGTGGTCAGAATGAGGTGGACCTACAGTCATCTACAGTGGTCAGAATGAGGTGGACCTACAGTCATCTACAGTGGTCAGAATGAGGTGGACCTACAGTCATCTACAGTGGTCAGAATGAGGTGGACCTACAGTCATCTACAGCAGTGGTCAGAATGAGGTGGACCTCCAGTCATCTACAGCAGTGGTCAGAATGAGGTGGACCTACAGTCATCTACAGCAGTGGTCAGAATGAGGTGGACCTACAGTCATCTACAGCAGTGGTCAGAATGAGGTGGACCTACAGTCATCTACAGCAGTGGTCAGAATGAGGTGGACCTACAGTCATCTACAGTGGTCAGAATGAGGTGGACCTACAGTCATCTACAGTGGTCAGAATGAGGTGGACCTACAGTAATCTACAGTGGTCAGAATGAGGTGGACCTACAGTCATCTACAGTGGTCAGAATGAGGTGGACCTACAGTCATCTACAGCAGCGGTGGTCAGGCCTCAGACAATGGAGAGGTGTTTCTCTCCTGGACAGTTTCCATGTTCCATTTATATACTGGTCATGTTGTCATCCTACAGGATCAAAGTAATGGGAGTATTTCCACTCTGAGAAAGTCCATGTTTTAGATGCTTCTGCCATTTTTGATCTCCTTCACTATGATCTCCCTCACTAAAGCTGTTAGTAGGGTGTGTGATCTCCCTCACTAAAGCTGTTAGTAGGGTGTGTGATCTCCCTCACTAAAGCTGTTAGTAGGGTGTGTGATCTCCCTCACTAAAGCTGTTAGTAGGGTGTGTGAACTCCCTCACTGAAGCTGTTAGTAGGGTGTGTGATCTCCCTCACTAAAGCTGTTAGTAGGGTGTGTGATCTCCCTCACTAAAGCTGTTAGTAGGGTGTGTGATCTCCCTCACTAAAGATGTTAGTAGGGTGTGTGATCTCCCTCACTAAAGCTGTTAGTAGGGTGTGTGATCTCCCTCACTAAAGCTGTTAGTAGGGTGTGTGATCTCCCTCACTAAAGCTGTTAGTAGGGTGTGTGATCTCCCTCACTAAAGCGGTTAGTAGGGTGTGGGATCTCCCTCACTAAAGCTGTTAGTAGGGTGTGTGATCTCCCTCACTAAAGCTGTTAGTAGGGTGTGTGATCTCCCTCACTAAAGCTGTTAGTAGGGTGTGTGATCTCCCTCACTAAAGCTGTTAGTAGGGTGTGTGATCTCCCTCACTAAAGCTGTTAGTAGGGTGTGTGATATCCCTCACTAAAGCTGTTAGTAGGGTGTGTGATCTCCTTCACTAAAGCTGTTAGTAGGGTGTGTGATCTCCCTCACTAAAGCTGTTAGTAGGGTGTGTGATCTCCCTCACTAAAGCTGTTAGTAGGGTGTGTGATCTCCCTCACTAAAGCTGTTAGTAGGGTGTGTGATCTCCCTCACTAAAGCTGTTAGTAGGGTGTGTGATCTCCCTCACTAAAGCTGTTAGTAGGGTGTGTGATCTCCCTCACTAAAGCTGTTAGTAGGGTGTGTGATCTCCCTCACTAAAGCTGTTAGTAGGGTGTGGGATCTCCTTCACTAAAGCTGTTAGTAGGGTGTGTGATCTCCCTCACTAAAGCTGTTAGTAGGGTGTGGGATCTCCTTCACTAAAGCTGTTAGTAGGGTGTGTGATCTCCCTCACTAAAGCTGTTAGTAGGGTGTGGGATCTCCTTCACTAAAGCTGTTAGTAGGGTGTGTGATCTCCCTCACTAAAGCTGTTAGTAGGGTGTGTGATCTCCCTCACTAAAGCTGTTAGTAGGGTGTGTGATCTCCCTCACTAAAGCTGTTAGTAGGGTGTGTGATCTCCCTCACCAAAGCTGTTAGTAGGGTGTGTGATCTCCCTCACTAAAGCTGTTAGTAGGGTGTGGGATCTCCTTCACTAAAGCTGTTAGTAGGGTGTGTGATCTCCCTCACTAAAGCTGTTAGTAGGGTGTGGGATCTCCTTCACTAAAGCTGTTAGTAGGGTGTGTGATCTCCCTCACTAAAGCTGTTAGTAGGGTGTGTGATCTCCCTCACTAAAGCTGTTAGTAGGGTGTGTGATCTCCCTCACTAAAGCTGTTAGTAGGGTGTGTGATCTCCCTCACTAAAGCTGTTAGTAGGGTGTGTGATCTCCTTCACTAAAGCTGTTAGTAGGGTGTGTGATCTCCCTCACTAAAGCTGTTAGTAGGGTGTGTGATCTCCCTCACTAAAGCTGTTAGTAGGGTGTGTGATCTCTTTCACTAAAGCTGTTAGTAGGGTGTGTGATCTCCCTCACTAAAGCTGTTAGTAGGGTGTGTGATCTCCCTCACTGAAGCTGTTAGTAGGGTGTGTGATCTCCCTCACTAAAGCTGTTAGTAGGGTGTGTGATCTCCCTCACTAAAGCTGTTAGTAGGGTGTGTGATCTCCTTCACTAAAGCTGTTAGTAGGGTGTGTGATCTCCCTCACTAAAGCTGTTAGTAGGGTGTGTGATCTCCTCACTAAAGCTGTTAGTAGGGTGTGTGATCTCCCTCACTAAAGCTGTTAGTAGGGTGTGTGATCTCCTTCACTGAAGCTGTTAGTAGGGTGTGTGATCTCCCTCACTGAAGCTGTTAGTAGGGTGTGTGATCTCCCTCACTAAAGCTGTTAGTAGGGTGTGTGATCTCCCTCACTAAAGCTGTTAGTAGGGTGTGTGATCTCCTTCACTAAAGCTGTTAGTAGGGTGTGTGATCTCCCTCACTAAAGCTGTTAGTAGGGTGTGTGATCTCCCTCACTGAAGCTGTTAGTAGTGTGTGTGATCTCCCTCACTAAAGCTGTTAGTAGGGTGTGTGATCTCCCTCACTAAAGCTGTTAGTAGGGTGTGTGATCTCCTTCACTAAAGCTGTTAGTAGGGTGTGTGATCTCCCTCACTAAAGCTGTTAGTAGGGTGTGTGATCTCCCTCACTAAAGCTGTTAGTAGGGTGTGTGATCTCCTTCACTAAAGCTGTTAGTAGGGTGTGTGATCTCCTTCACTAAAGCTGTTAGTAGGGTGTGGGATCTCCTTCACTAAAGCTGTTAGTAGGGTGTGTGATCTCCCTCACTAAAGCTGTTAGTAGGGTGTGTGATCTCCCTCACTAAAGCTGTTAGTAGGGTGTGTGATCTCCTTCACTAAAGCTGTTAGTAGGGTGTGTGATCTCCTTCACTAAAGCTGTTAGTAGGGTGTGTGATCTCCTTCACTAAAGCTGTTAGTAGGGTGTGTGATCTCCCTCACTAAAGCTGTTAGTAGGGGGTGTGATCTCCTTCACTAAAGCTGTTAGTAGGGTGTGTGATCTCCCTCACTAAAGCTGTTAGTAGGGTGTGTGATCTCCCTCACTAAAGCTGTTAGTAGGGTGTGTGATCTCCCTCACTGAAGCTGTTAGTAGGGTGTGTGATCTCCCTCACTAAAGCTGTTAGTAGGGTGTGTGATCTCCTTCACTAAAGCTGTTAGTAGGGTGTGTGATCTCCTTCACTAAAGCTGTTAGTAGGGTGTGTGATCTCCCTCACTAAAGCTGTTAGTAGGGTGTGTGATCTCCCTCGCTAAGGCTGTTAGTACTGTGTGTGATCTCCTTCACTAAAGCTGTTAGTAGGGTGTGTGATCTCCCTCACTAAAGCTGTTAGTAGGGTGTGTGATCTCCCTCACTGAAGCTGTTAGTAGGGTGTGTGATCTCCCTCACTAAAGCTGTTAGTAGGGTGTGTGATCTCCCTCACTGAAGCTGTTAGTAGGGTGTGTGATCTCCCTCACTAAAGCAGTTAGAAGGGGGTGTGATCTCCCTCACTGTTTCTCTGTAATTACTGTACACATACACTCATTCAGTTATACAAAATATACAAAGCTCAACAGAATAAATGAATGAAGAATAATTAACATGTTTGCTATACAATCCTACTCATTCTATGTACTCAAAATTCCCAGTTAGCTATCTGTGTTCAGCTGGACAATTATGTTTCAGTGCAATGCAATAACTGATAGCTGTGTTGCTAGATGACAGCTGCATTATGGTTGTGTAAAATCTAACACACAGAGAAGAGAGATACAGTGGGATGCATCCAAATGGCAACCCATTCCCCTATAACTCCATAAGGCTCTGGTCTAAAGTAGTGCACTATAAAGGGAACAGGGTGCCTTTTGAGACGCAGACAGAGAGTTAGTTAGCACCACAAGTTCTGTAACAACAACAGGGGAGAGGAAAACACCAGAAATGTCTCTGCAGATGAATGAGTTACCATGGTGACAGCTAGCAGCACAATTACCCTTTCTTCCACAAGTCTGTTATGTACTGTCTGTAACAACTCATGTTACCCCGTCCTTCACAACTTATGTACTGTTTGTAGCGTTGTCATGCCAGCCAGGAACGCTACACTCCTGTTGTAAAAAAGAAGCAACGTGTTTAATATCAGGAAAGTTGAGAAATAAATATAGTAGGCCTAGCCTACAGAAAGCTGATGGGATCCTCCTCTTTTTAATAGAGGCCATCACTCTGTTTTCTCACGCAATTGCGTAACCTGTAGACATGTTGCAACATGAGCACGTGGGCTCTCATGGTGTTTGATTTGTGATTACATTTTGCATTGATGTCAGAGTGATTAGAGGGACAGTAGAGTGCTGAGTACCAGGCCGTTAGCAAGTTTGGTAGGCTACTAATGACCAGCAGCAGCAGCATCAGAGCGAAGGGATGATTCCACTGTTAAACCTGGACATTATGAACACAACACATCATATTTATTTTCAGTACTCACTAACCTTATGCTGCTCAACTCATTCCTATGGCTCACTATTACTAGTGTGATTACAGTGTTACCTCACAGGTACAGTTTAAGAGTACCTGGCGGCAGGTAGCTTAGTGGTTAAGAGCGTTGTGCCAGTAACCGAAAGGTCGCTGGTTCTAATCCCCGAGCCGACTAGGTGAAAAATCTGTCGATGTGCCCTTGAGCAAGGCACTTAACCCTAATTGCTCCTGTAAGTCGCTCTGGATAAGAGCGTCTGCTAAATGACAAAAAATAAAAAGAGCAACTTACCCAACCTTTTAGCTTATCCCATCTCCACAGCCAAGCCACAGCTTCTAGGGTTCACTCCTCCACTCCATTCATTTCAATATCTGTGCTGCAGTCATAGTCCCACAGTAAGGATAATTCTGCCCAGGGGCCAGTATTCAGCAGCCAATTTTGTGTTCATTTAATCATCAGGGTAAGAGAGGGAAGCTCGGCTGAGCACAACTTCACATCTGAGACCATTTAGAATAATATTATTATAATATTCAGAGAGGCCCAAACATAATTAGACAGACATTTGATTATAGTTCGCATAATAACAAGGCCAACAGCCTCTCTGCATCCCAACGAGGCCATAATAACGAGGCCAACAGCCTCTCTGCATCCCAACGAGGCCATAATAACGAGGCCAACAGCCTCTCTGCATCCCAACGAGGCCATAATAACGAGGCCAACAGCCTCTCTGCATCCCAACGAGGCCATAATAACGAGGCCAACAGCCTCTCTGCATCCCAACGAGGCCATATTAACGAGGCCAACAGCCTCTCTGCATCCCAACGAGGCCATAATAACAATTTATTAACGATTTCATTTTAGCAGGATGAATAGAAAAGTATTCAACTACATCAGGTTCAACCGTAATCGCTATATTCATTGTCTGTGAGTTAATAGCAATCTGAAGAGTGCTAGGTACAGTTCAGTGTGAATGACAGTAATTCAGCCCTATTCACTGACTAGGCCTTTTGATGCTTTACCTTTTGAATTCATTGAGACAGATCGGGCTAGTATTGCTAGAATCATGTTTGTGTATTCAAAGGCAGAATGTGAAATATTTATTACGTACAGTGGGGTCCGAAATTATTGGCACCCTTGATAAATGTAATGTATGCACACATTTAGATAAAAGCGTCTGCTAAATGGCATATTATTATTATTATTATTATTATATTATTATTATATTATTATAAAAATGAGCAATAATGACTGTATAAAATAAATAATTCAAAAACTGGGCTATATTATATGCTAAAAAAATTGGGAAATTATATTATTTTATATTAATAGACTTGCTCAGAGATTAAGAAGTAATATTTTTTTATTCTCAAAAAGGTAGGGGTCTAAATTATTGATACCTCTAAAAATTCGTATAAATAAAGTTTAGTATTTGGTCCCATATTCCTAGCACGCAACGACTACATCACGCTGGTGACATCACGCTGGTGACATCACGCTGGTGACATCACGCTGGTGACATCACGCTGGTGACATCACGCTGGTAGGATCTTTGACCCTTTGTAAACTTTCTCACTCCTGCCAACGCAGCAGCTACTCTTCCTGGGGTCCAAAAACACATTAAGGCACTTACATTACATATAAATACAAAATATAAAACAGTACATCATATAACATTATTACACTACTACATATCTACAATACAAAACGTATAATTCCACCATACAACATCTTTATCAAGGGTGTCAATAATCTCGAAACCCCACTGTACACCATCCACTTCTTAATACACTGAACGCTCATTAAATGACCGTATATAACACTATTAAATGCTGGGACATTGCTAGTAGGCATCAGTGATACCCGAGTAGTATTGTCCTATTCTGATTATCCACCTGATTATACTGTAAATATCACAGAGCTCTGACTGGGGAATATAATGATTATACTGTAAATATCACAGAGCTCTGACTGGGGAATATAATGATTATACTGTAAATATCACAGAGCTCTGACTGGGGAATATAATGATTATACTGTAAATATCACAGAGCTCTGACTGAGGAATATAATGATTATACTGTAAATATCACAGAGCTCTGACTGGGGAATATAATGATTATACTGTAAATATCACAGAGCTCTGACTGGGGAATATAATGATTATACTGTAAATATCACAGAGCTCTGACTGGGGAATATAATGATTATACTGTAAATATCACAGAGCTCTGACTGAGGAATATAATGATTATACTGTAAATATCACAGAGCTCTGACTGGGTAATATAATGATTATACTGTAAATATCACAGAGCTCTGACTGGGGAATATAATGATTATACTGTAAATATCACAGAGCTCTGACTGGGGAATATAATGATTATACTGTAAATATCACAGAGCTCTGACTGGGGAATATAATGATTATACTGTAAATATCACAGAGCTCTGACTGGGGAATATAATGATTATACTGTAAATATCACAGAGCTCTGACTGGGGAATATAATGATTATACTGTAAATATCACAGAGCTCTGACTGGGGAATATAATGATTATACTGTAAATATCACAGAGCTCTGACTGGGGAATATAATGATTATACTGTAAATATCACAGAGCTCTGACTGGGGAATATAATGATTATACTGTAAATATCACAGAGCTCTGACTGGGGAATATAATGATTATACTGTAAATACCACAGAGCTCTGACTGGGGAATATAATGATTATACTGTAAATATCACAGAGCTCTGACTGGGGAATATAATGATTATACTGTAAATATCACAGAGCTCTGACTGAGGAATATAATGATTATACTGTAAATATCACAGAGCTCTGACTGGGTAATATAATGATTATACTGTAAATATCACAGAGCTCTGACTGGGGAATATAATGATTATACTGTAAATATCCCAGAGCTCTGACTGGGGAATATAATGATTATACTGTAAATATCACAGAGCTCTGACTGGGGAATATAATGATTATACTGTAAATATCACAGAGCTCTGACTGGGGAATATAATGATTATACTGTAAATATCACAGAGCTCTGACTGGGGAATATAATGATTATACTGTAAATATCACAGAGCTCTGACTGGGGAATATAATGATTATACTGTAAATATCACAGAGCTCTGACTGGGGAATATAATGATTATACTGTAAATATCACAGAGCTCTGACTGGGGAATATAATGATTATACTGTAAATATCACAGAGCTCTGACTGGGGAATATAATGATTATACTGTAAATATCACAGAGCTCTGACTGGGGAATATAATGATTATACTGTAAATATCACAGAGCTCTGACTGGGGAATATAATGATTATACTGTAAATATCACAGAGCTCTGACTGGGGAATATAATGATTATACTGTAAATATCACAGAGCTCTGACTGGGGAATATAATGATTATACTGTAAATATCACAGAGCTCTGACTGGGGAATATAATGATTATACTGTAAATATCACAGAGCTCTGACTGGGGAATATAATGATTATACTGTAAATATCACAGAGCTCTGACTGGGGAATATAATGATTATACTGTAAATATCACAGAGCTCTGACTGGGGAATATAATGATTATACTGTAAATATCACAGAGCTCTGACTGGGGAATATAATGATTATACTGTAAATATCACAGAGCTCTGACTGGGGAATATAATGATTATACTGTAAATATCACAGAGCTCTGACTGGGGAATATAATGATTATACTGTAAATATCACAGAGCTCTGACTGGGGAATATAATGATTATACTGTAAATATCACAGAGCTCTGACTGGGGAATATAATGATTATACTGTAAATATCACAGAGCTCTGACTGGGGAATATAATGATTATACTGTAAATATCACAGAGCTCTGACTGGGGAATATAATGATTATACTGTAAATATCACAGAGCTCTGACTGGGGAATATAATGATTATACTGTAAATATCACAGAGCTCTGACTGGGGAATATAATGATTATACTGTAAATATCACAGAGCTCTGACTGGGGAATATATAATGATTATACTGTAAATATCACAGAGCTCTGACTGGGGAATATAATGATTATACTGTAAATATCACAGAGCTCTGACTGGGGAATATAATGATTATACTGTAAATATCACAGAGCTCAATAGCGAATTGAAGACAAATGAAGTCTGTTAAGATGGCGTCTCATGGAGAAATGACATATTCAGTTTGAGCTACTACAGGAAGTGACGTTGCAGGCTAGCTCAGTGCTGCCCCCTCTCATTGAGTAACTCAAGTTGAAGGCCGACCGGGGGTACTGCAGGCTGCCATTAGCAACTAAATTATCCTTATAACTTCTTCTGTGTGCGATTAAAAAAAAAAATCAGTTCAAGGACATCCATCTGGTGTATTAGAAGCAATTATTGGTACCATGATTATCTTTTAAAAAATCATTTATTTACGCAATGATTGACCACGACAATTGCTATTAATCATTCACTATAATGGGGGATCCTGTTTTCTGCAAAACAATGCCTGCAGTACCGTGGTCGGCCAGTGAGAGGGGGCAGTTGTCCACCACCAGATTCAAACCATTCGAGGGGCGTTGAGCAAAATGTTTAAGCAGGTGCTTGGATCATCCTTCAACCAATCAGAACAATGAACCACATGACGTTGCACAGAGTCTGTATGAAACAACAACACAGCTAGCAGTTGTTGTAGAGCAAGCATGTCAGTGTATCTACACTGCATAAAAATATAATCACAACATGTAAAGTGTTGGTCCCATGTTTTGTGAGCTGAAATAAAAAAAGATCCCAGAAATTTTCCATACGTACAAAAAGCGTATTTCTCTCAAATTTTGCGCACAAATGTGTTTACATCCCTGTTAGTGAGCGTTTATCCTTTGCCAAGATAATCCATCCACCTGACAGGTGTGGCATATCAAGAAGCTGATTGAACAGCATTTTCATTACACAGGTGCACCTTGTGCTGGGGACAATAAAAGGGCACTCTAAAATGTGCAGTTTTGTCAAGTTTTGAGGGAGCTTGCAACTTGCATGCTGACTGCAGGACTGTCCACCAGTGCTGTTTCCAGAGAATGTAGTGTTAATTTCTCTACCATAAGCCGCCTCCAAAGTAGTTTTAGAGAATTTATCAGTACGTTCAACCGGCCGCACAACCGCAGACCACGTGTATGGCGTTGTGTGGGCGAGCGGTTTGCTGAGGTCAACGTTGTGAACAGAGTGCTCCATGGTGGCGGTGGGGTTATGGTATGGGCAGGCATAAGCTACGGATAACGAACACACATTTATTTTATCGATGGCAATTTGAATGCACAGCGATACTATTACGAGATCCTGAGGCCCATTGTCTTGCCATTAATCCGCTGCCATCACGTCATGTTTCAGCATGATAATGCCCGGCCCCATGTCGCAAGGATCTGTACACAATTCCTGGAAGCTGAAAATGTCCCAGTTCTTCCACGGCCTGCATACTCACCAGACATGCCATTCATTGAGCATATTTGGGATGCTCTGGATCGACGTGTATGACAGCGTGTTCCAGTGCCCGCCAATATCCAGCAACTTCGCACAGCCATTGAAGAGGAGTGGGACAACATTCCACAGGCCACAACCAACAGCCTGATCAACTCTATGCGACGGAGATGTGTCGAGCTGCATGAAGCAAATGGTGGTCACACCAGATACTGACCGGTTTTCTGATCCACGCCCCTAACTTTAAAAAAAATGGTATCTGTGACCAACAGATGCATATCTGTTTTCCCAGTCATGTGAAAGCCAACGATTAGGGCCTAATGAATTTATTTCAATTGACTGATTAAACTGTAACTTTTTGGTCAGTATAGTTAGTCTGTTGACGATTATTGCCGTCTTTGTAAAGACAATCTGTGCATAAAAGGCACCTCAGGGCAAACCAAGAGTATATTTGACCCATCAAAGCAGTAGAGGAGAAACATTTTAATGAACGACTAATTTTATTATAATGGCAGCCTGCATTACCCCGGGTCGGCCTTCAACTTCAGTTACTCAATGAGACGGGGCAGCACTGAGCTAGCCTGCAACGTCACTTCCTGGAGTAGCTCAAACTGAGCATGTTAAGTCTCCATGAGACGCCATCTTAACCGACTCCTTTTGGCTTCAATGCGCTACTGAGTCTTCACATAGGAATGAATGGTGTCACGTGATCCATGGCTTTGTCCATCCATATATACAGTCATTGGGCCAGACCAGATATATTATAGAAAGGAGATAGGAATCCCATTGGACAATGGACGGAGGATCAGGTTGGTTCATACCAAGCTACCAGTACCAGCTGGCTGAGGGGACTCTTCTCCAGGTTCATCTCTCTGTAGGTGAGGGCTTTGTTATGGAAGGTTTGGGAATCGCTTCCTTTTAGGTGGTTGTAGAATTTAACAGCTCTTTTCTGGATTTTGATGATTAGCAGGTATAGACCTAATTCTCTCTCTCTATTTCTCTCTCTGAGCCCTGAAAGCAGTAAGACTAATCTACATATATGCTAATGAGGCTCCCCTGTGGTTTCTTAATTAGTGTCTGTCTGAGCCATAGCTGTGGTGATGGCAGGTTGGGATGGTCACGGTGCATTGTTTGTTGTGATTTGTTGGTATTCGAGGTATGGCTTATTCACGCCTTCAGATAATAACCTAGCTGCCTCTTAAAAAAGACAGATAAGATCACTAAATTGTCAGTTAATTTGTTGATGTTACAAGACCGTGTTTGTAATGATCTAGGCTGGAAATTATAATTATCCTAGCTAGCACATTTGGTTCCTTGGAAGTTGTGGGAACTTAGGTTTTTGGTTTCCCATTGGTTTTGGAAACAAAGCCATACGTTTCCTGACCGGTAAAACTGAAAGTGTTTTAAACGTTCGGAGAACGGAATTGAACATTTGGCCTAGTTCTGGGACCTTGAATTGTTTTGTTGCAGGGAGGTTCTGAGAACGTTTTACTCTGGTTCCTTGAAAGTTTTCCTGGGAGGTTTTATTAACGCTCTGAGAATGGAAATTAAAGGTTATTTGGTGTTTTTTTGAATAACTTCCTTAAAAAGTTAACTGAATGTTTCAATAAGACTTTTAATAACACTTCTAGCTTATTTTTTGGTTAACCTTTTTAACTCCAAGCACACATGGAAATTCATTTTCTTAGGCATTAATCATGCAAACACATTTCCTTTTTATTGTGACATGGCATCAGTGAGATTCTAACCTGTAATCGTCTGTTCTCTAGCCATGGAATTAGTCCACTGGACCAATGAAATCAAACCAATGATTTTCTGTTCTCTATCCTTGGCATTAATCCACTGGACCACCAGGATGGAGCATTCCATGTTTTTTTATGCATACAAAGCTGTTTATTTTAATCTATTCAAACAGACCCCATTTCAAAGGAAACAGGAACTCATTAAGATCAGGTGTGGCCGATTAGTGGGCGTGGCCAACACACCTGAACACACTTAACAAGATAGAGGCTAGAGAGAGTTTAGTTGATGCTGACAATTGGATGTATATATTTTTAATAACATTCTTAGAACATTCTCTGAACGTTACTAAAGTTTTATTGTGGTTTTTATGGAAAGTTTTCTTAAAGTTGTCAGAACAATTTGAGAACATGACTTTAAATAGAACCATGAGGGAACCTGTGGTAAACGTTATGCTGAAGTACTGAAATTCCCACAGAAGAATGTTGTTTCTTAACATTCTTGTAACAATTTGAGAACGTTACTTTAAATAGAACCATGAGATAACCTTTAGGAAACGTTATGCTGAAGTCCTGAAATTCCAACAGAAGAACGTTGGTTCTTAATGTTCTCTGAACTATTTGAGAACATTCCCAATGTCAAACCAGTTGGAGTACGTTCCTAGAACTTTACCAAAATTGAAATTAAATGTAACCATGTTTTAACTTTTAGAAAACGTTCTGAAATACCAAGAAAATAATGTTATTTTGTCAAATTCTTTAAATGTGCTGAGAATGATCCAAAGCCAAGCAACTATCCTGCACAATTCCCAGAAAGTTGTGGGAAGGTTGCATGCAAAATAACCATAGGACAACCACACTCTCACCAAGCTCTAGGAAACATGTGGTTCTAAGAACGTTATGTGCTAACTGGGTACCTTGATCTAAAGCCCTTTTGTGTTGGTGGGTTTAGTTTTTCCCTATTTCATTCATTCATAATTCCTTAGCATTTGACTTGGGAAAACCTAATAACCTGCTATTGATTATAAAATCGAGTCTCGTTTTCCCTCTTCAGTCGACCTGTCCCTCATTCCCTCTCAGTAGCTAATGACCAGGTAAAACTGCTGTATCACTGTATTACTGCTAATGGCCTGTGGCAGCTACAGTTCCTTGCAAAAGTATTCATCCCCCTTGATGTTCGCCAAAAGGCATGTGGGAGACTCCCCAAAGATATGGAAGTACAGTAGATACTCTGGTCAGATGAGACTAAAATTGAGCTTTTTGGCCATCAAGGAAAACGCTATGTCTGGCGCAAACCCAACACCTCTCATCACCCCGAGAACACCATCCCCACAGTGAAGCATGGTGGTGGCAGCATCATGCTGTGGGGATGCTTTTCATCGGCAGGGACTGGGAAACTGGTCAGAATTGAAGGAATTATGGATGGTGCTAAATACAGGGAAATTCTTGAGGGAAACCTGTTTCAGTCTTCCAGAGATTTGAGACTGGGACGGAGGTTCACCTTCGAGCAGGACAATGACCCTAAGCATACTGCTAAAGCAACACTCGAGTGGTTTAAGGGGAAACATTTAAATGTCTTGGAATGGCCTAGTCAAAGCCCAGACGTCAATCCAATTGAGAATCTGTGGTATGACTTAAAGATTGCTGTACACCAGCGGAACCCATCCAACTTGAAGGAGCTGGAGCAGTTTTGCCTTGAAGAATGGGCAAGAATCCCAGTGGCTAGATGTGCCAAGCTTATAGAGACATACCCCAAGAGACCTACAGCTGTAATTGCTGCAAAAGGTGGCTCTACAAAGTATTGACTTTGGGGGGGTGAATAGTTATGCACGTTATGCAAGTTTTATGTTTTTTTTGTTTGTTTTGCAAGGAAAAATATTTTGCATCTTCAAAGTGGTAGGCATGTTGTGAAAATCAAATGATACAAACCCCCCCAAAAAATCAATTTTAATTCCAGGTTGTAAGGCAACAAAATAGGAAAAATGCCAAGGGGGGTGAATACTTTCACAAGCCACTTTATACAGGCAGGCAGCACTGAACACTACTATGAACCAGACAGACAGCTACCTCTCAGGAGGTCAAAGACAACCTATCCATTATGTAGTCATATTATAGACAGCTTAATAACAACCTAGCGTCGTGATACATGTGGCAGCGGGAGGTTAGCGTCATGATACATGTGGCAGTGGGAGGTTAGTGTCGTGATACATGTGGCAGCGGGCGGTTAGCGTCATGATACATGTGGCAGTGGGAGGTTAGCGTCATGATACATGTGGCAGCGGGAGGTTAGCGTCGTGATACATGTGGCAGCGGGAGGTTAGCGTCATGATACATGTGGCAGTGGGAGGTTAGCGTCATGATACATGTGGCAGTGGGAGGTTAGCGTCGTGATACATGTAGCAGCGGGAGGTTAGCATCATTTAATTGGGCTAACCTCCAGCTGCCACATGTATCATGAAGGTAGTCAGAACCAGTCAGAACCAATCTGCTACCAGGATAATACCACACTGCTACCAGGATAATACAACAATGCTACCAGGATAATACAACACTGCTACCAGGATAATACCACACTGCTACCAGGATAATACAACAATGCTACCAGGATAATACCACACTGCTACCAGGATAATACAACAATGCTAAACAGGATAACACAACAATGCTACCAGGATAATACAACACTTTCCCCTCCTGGAGTCCGGTCTATTTGAGCTGACTGGTTCTGCTCACACATCCTGCTGTCGCTTGCTGCTACTGCTAGTATATATTAGCTTATTTTTCTGCATTGACGCTGCTGCTGTACTTAACTGTTCCTTGCTATGCTGCTGCTTTCTGATACTGTATGACATTTTCGTAGTGAATGCTCGCTAGCTGTGTTTGAACCTTGCCTGCGTCGTTCAATATACTCATGTTGCAATGTTTGGCTGCTGCGGGGATGTCATTGATTGCGAGGATCAACCATGTTGCTGCTCTACTGTTGTCAGTCAATAGCCGGCTCCAAACTAGCTAGCTAGTAGAATTAGTTTCAGTCAAAGCTGGCTCCAAACTAGCTAGCTAGCTATGCTTTGACTTCTTTCTCCCCTCTCTCTCCAGATAAAATCTTGCGACTAGTGACTGCAGGCCGCCCAACAACCTGCCCGCTTGACCCCATCCCCTCCTCTCTTCTCCAGACCATCTCCGGTGACCTTCTCCCCTACCTCACCTCGCTGATCAACTCATCCTTGACCGCTGGCCATGTCCCTTCCGTCTTCAAGAGAGCGAGAGTTGCACCCCTTCTCAAAAAACCAACACTCGATCCCACTGATGTCAACAACTACAGACCAGTATCCCTTCTTTCTTTTCTTTCCAAAACTATTGAGCGTGCCGTCTTTAGCCAACTCTCTTGCTATCTCTCTCAGAATGACCTTCTTGATCCAAACCAGTCAGGTTTCAGGACTGGTCATTCAACTGAGACTGCTCTTCTCTGTGTCACGGAGGCTCTCCGCACTGCTAAAGCTAACTCTCTCTCCTCTGCTCTTGTCCTTCTAGACCTGTCTGCTGCCTTTGATACTGTGAACCATCAGATCCTCCTCTCCACCCTCTCCGAGCTGGGCATCTCCGGCGCGGCTCACTCCTGGATTGCGTCCTACCTGACCTGGTGTCCCCCAGGGCTCAGTTCTAGGCCCTCTCCTTTTCTCCCTATACACCAAGTCACTTGGCTCTGTCATATCCTCACATGGCCTCTCCTATCATTGCTACGCTGACGATACACAACTAATCTTCTCCTTTCCCCCTTCTGATAACCAGGTGGCGAATCGCATCTCTGCATGTCTGGCCGACATATCAGAATGGATGACGGATCACCACCTCAAGCTGAACCCTGGCAAGACGGAGCTGCTCTTCCTCCCGGGGAAGGACTGCCCGTTCCATGATCTCGCCATCACGGTTGACAACTCCGTTGTGTCCTCCTCCCAGAGTGCGAAGAGCCTTGGCGTGACCCTGGACAACACCCTGTCGTTCTCCGCTAACATCAAGGCGGTGACGCAATCCTGCAGGTTCATGCTCTACAACATTCGGAGAGTACGACCCTGCCTTACACAGGAAGCGGCACAGGTCCTAATCCAGGCACTTGTCATCTCCCGTCTGGATTACTGCAACTCGCTGTTGGCTGGGCTCCCTGCCTGTGCCATTAAACCCCTACAACTCATCCAGAATGCCGCAGCCCGTCTGGTGTTCAACCTTCCCAAGTTCTCTCACGTCACCCCCCTCCTCCGCACACTCCACTGGCTTCCAGTTGAAGCTCGCATCCGTTACAAGACCATGGTGCTTGCCTATGGAGCAGTGAGGGGAACGGCACCTCCGTACCTTCAGGCTCTGATCAGTCCCTACACCCAAACGAGGGCATTGCGTTCATCCACCTCTGGCCTGCTGGCTCCCCTTCCTCTGCGGAAGCATAGTTCCCGCTCAGCCCAGTCAAAACTGTTCGCTGCTCTGGCACCCCAATGGTGGAACAAGCTCCCTCACGACGCCAGGACAGCGGAGTCACTCACCACCTTCCGGAGACATTTGAAACCCCACCTCTTTAAGGAATACCTGGGATAGGATGAAGTAATCCTTCTACCCCCCCTGCTCTGAGAAAATCAGGGTATCTGCTAGCTCATTGGTGCACACTGTTGCGATGAAATGGTAATATAATTTCAGTCAACATAGTTATATTTCCTTCGTCCTTATCTGCAGCAGAAGGTTTTAGGTTCTGATTTATTAGCCATGTTTTAATCATGCGTCATGCATTTTACATCTCCCTGTCGGTCCATCTTGTGTTCTAGTAGTGACATCTTAGTGACAACTCCAGGGTTGGGTAGGTTACTTCCTAAATGTAATTACATTAACATTAACATTTACGTCATTTACCAGACGCTCTTATCCAGAGTGACTTACAAATTGGTGCATTCACCTTATAGCCAGTGGGATAACCACTTTACAATATGTTTTTTTTTTTGTGGGGGGGGTAGAAGGATTACTTTATCCTATCCCAGGTATTCCTTAAAGAGGTGGGGTTTCAAGTGTATCCGGAAGGTGGTGAGTGACTCCGCTGTCCTTGCGTCGTGAGGGAGCTTGTTCCACCATTGGGGTGCCAGAGCAGCGAATCCGTTACAGTTACTAGTTTCCTGTCCAAAATTGTAATCAGTAACGTAACTTTTGGATGACCCAAACTCAGTAACGTAATCTGATTACTTTCAGTTACTTTTAGATTACTTTCCTATTAAGAGGCATTAGAAGAATGAATATCACCAATTAAACGACATCTATTGCAGGATAAATCAATGTTAGAGTTTACATAGCTGGCCATAAATGGATGTTGCATTTGACTTTACGGGTTGATTATGTAGGCATCTTTTAACCCATTGCTTTCTGCTACAGATAATAATACGATTAGGTTGTATCTTTACATTAAAAACTAAAGTCTGTCAGATTGCCAGTCATTCCAATTAATTTAATACCCCCTTGATCTTCAAGAATAGGACTTGGAATTATGGGAGTATAGATTAGCCAGATAGTTTTACCATAACCCAAAAATAAGGATGTATTAGCCTACTCGAATGTTGTGTTTTGCATTGTTTTATTTGATGTAATGCTGATTGGACCCGATGAAGCGTAATGGAGATCCAGAATAAATACAAATACTCTGTTTCTGATTGAGATTTCATGAAAGAAATGCTGCTCTCATGGAATAGCATGCTTTGAGCACTACCGAAAAAAGTGGTATTAGCATGTGAGAAATGTATGCCATTTGCTATAGGCCTACGGTTTATGTTTTTGTTGGTGACACTTTGATATCTCGATAATTTGCAGCCGTTTAGCCCTTTCCTGCAGTCAATGACCAAAAGCGCCCTCTTTGGCCTCATGGCTGGAATGTTATTAACGTTTTAAATAATTAAATAATTAATAAAGATACTTTTTTTTTTTACGACGAAAATATCAGTGTTTCTATGTCAAACAGTTTTGTTATATTTCAGTGTTCTGTGATGTGTATATAAAGTTTCATATTGGGATGCAAACTCAAAATTAAATACATTTTAACTATATACTGTCTCTGACATGGTACAGGTCTTCTTCTTTTTAAGCCCATAACCATGTGTGTGAGGTGTACACTTTTGTTTCAAAGTAGATTTGTTTAAGACTACCAATAATCACTATGCGTGACCCTGATTTAGCTCACAGCGGGAAAAGTTTACAGGACCAAACCACAGTTGCAACCATAACAAAACCCCTTTAAGTCGATCAAAAGTGAGTGAGTTTGAGCATGTGCCCGTTAGGCCTATGGACATTTAGATTGAGCAATAAAAGCCCCACTCGCGGTCTTCTTAAATTAAACTATTTTTTTACAGCACAATAGCATGGAAGAGGTTAGAAGGGAGGAACTCCCTCAGACCTTTATTCCATAGGATGGAATCTGCTCTATGCAGCTGTTGCAAGAGCACATTTTTTCACTGGCTGCCCACTGGTCGCAAAAACAACGATTGATAAGCAGCTTAAACTTCTTCAATTCAACCATTTTTGGGGCTTAGAATACGAACATACGTTTGTGAACAGCCATCCACAACAACCACAATCCGTACAAACTTAAACTTGTGCGGACACTTAAAATAAAATATAAAACAGTACACCATATAACACTGTCACACCACCACATATCCACAACACAAAATGTATGATACTGATTACATAATATATTAGAACAGAACAGAATAGAACAGAATAGAACAGAACAGAATAGATTAGAACAGAACAGAATAGAGCATAATAGAACAGAATAGATTAGAACAGAACAGAATAGAGCATAATAGAACAGAATAGATTAGAACAGAACAGAATAGAGCAGAATAGAACAGAACAGATTAGAACAGAACAGAATAGAACAGAACAGAACAGAACAGAACAGAACAGAACAGAACAGAACAGAACAGAATAGAGCAGAATAGAACAGAACAGAACAGAATAGAACAGAATAGAGCAGAATAGAACAGAACAGATTAGAACAGAACAGAATAGAACAGAACAGAACAGAACAGAACAGAACAGAACAGAACAGAACAGAACAGAACAGAACAGAATAGAGCAGAATAGAACAGAACAGAACAGAATAGAACAGAATAGAGCAGAATAGAACAGATTAGAACAGAACAGAACAGAACAGAACAGAACAGAACAGAACAGAATAGAGCAGAATAGAACAGAACAGAACAGAATAGAACAGAATAGAGCAGAATAGAACAGATTAGAACAGAACAGAACAGAACAGGATATACAACAATATTACAATGTACTGTACGTGTGTCTAGAGTGGATTTATGTTGGAGAGGCTTCCATTAAAGAACACCCTCTGTGTTTCTGTTAGACAGGTAACTCTTTATCCACAATAATGTCATTGAGAAAACAGAAAGGTGTCAAAGATTTTCTATCACAAACATCCTCTCTGAATTTAAAATACACATTGAGGTGTTAGCTCATATTCTTTGCTTCATTATCTTCATTATCTACATACAGTATTGCATAATGGCATGGCTGCCGATATTGTTCCGTTTCCATCACCCGGTGAATGCTTGTGCTAATTCATGCATTTGGCTGTATCATCGGCACATAGTCATTATGGCATGGCTGCTATTATTTCTAATTGCCAAGAGCACACATTTACATTACATTTTAGTCATTTAGCAGACGCTCTTACCCAGAGCGACTTACAGTTAGTGAGTGCATACATTTTTTAATACTGGAATCGAACCCACAACCCTGGCGGAATCGAACCCACAACCCTGGCGTTGCAAATGCCACACTACCAACTGAGCTACATCCCTGCCGGCCATTCCCTCCCCTAACCTGGACGACGCTGGGCCAATTGTGCGCCGCCCCATGGGTCACCGGTCGCGGCCGGCTACGACAGAGCCAGAAAAAATCCAGAAAAACGCATGTCCAAAATGTTATAAATTGATTTGCATTTTAATGAGGGAAATAAGTATTTGACCCCCTCTCAATCAGAAAGATTTCTGGCTCCCAGGTGTATTTTATACAGGTAACGAGCTGAGATTAGGAGCACACTCTTAAGGGGAGTGCTCCTAATCTCAGCTTGTTACCTGTATAAAATACACCTGTCCACAGAAGCAATCAATCAATCAGATTCCAAACTCTCCACCATGGCCAAGACCAAAGAGCTCTCCAAGGATGTCAGGGACAAGATTGTAGACCTACAAAAGGCTGGAATGAGCTACAAGACCATTGCCTAGCAGCTTGGTGAGAAGGTGACAACAGTTGGTGCGATTATTCGCAAATGGAAGAAACACAAAAGAACTGTCAATCTCCCTCGGCCTGGGGCCCATGCAAGATCTCACCTCGTGGAGTTGCAATGATTATGAGAACGGTGAGGAATCAGCCCAGAACTACAAGGGAGGATCTTGTCAATGATCTCAAGGCAGCTGGGACCATAGTAACCAAGAAAACAATTGGTAACACACTACGCCGTGAAGGACTGAAATCCTGCAGCGCCCGCAAGGTCCCCCTGCTCAAGAAAGCACATATACATGCCTGTCTGAAGTTTGCCAATGAACATCTGAATGATTCAGAGGAGAACTGGGTGAAAGTGTTGTGGTCAGATGAGACCAAAATGGAGCTCTTTGGCATCAACTCAACTCGCCGTGTTTGGAGGAGGAGGAATGCTGCCTATGACCCCAAGAACACCATCCCCACCGTCAAACATGGAGGTTGAAACATTATACTTTGGGGGGGGTTTCTGCTAAGGGGACAGGACAACTTCCCCGCATCAAAGGGATGATGGACGGGGCCATGTACCGTCAAATCTTGGGTGAGAACCTCCTTCCCTCAGCCAGGGCATTGAAAATGGGTCGTGGATGGGTATTCCAGCATGACAATGACCCAAAACACATGGCCAAGGCAACAAAGGAGTGGCTCAAGAAGAAGCACATTAAGGTCCTGGAGTGGCCTAGCCAGTCTCCAGACCTTAATCCCATAGAAAATCTGTGGAGGGAGCTGAAGGTTCGAGTTGCCAAATGTCAGCCTCGAAACCTTAATGACTTGGAGAAGATCGGCAAAGAGGAGTGGGACAAAATCCCTCCTGAGATGTGTGCAAACCTGGTGGCCAACAAGGGTTTTGCCACCAAGTGCTAGGTCATGTTTTGCAGAGGGGTCAAATACTTATTTCCCTGATTAAAATGCAAATCAATTTATAACATTTTTGACATGCATTTTTCTGGATTTTTTGGTTGTTATTCTGTCTCTCACTGTTCAAATAAACCTACATTAAAATTATAGACTAATAATTTCTTTGTCAGTGGGCAAACGTACAAAATCAGCAGGGGATCAAATAATTTTTTCCTTCACTGTATATTATCTTATTGAGCCTACTAATGCATTATGGGGTTTTACTGTCATCCTTAGCTGTTTTTTTACGTTTAGTGGTCACCTTCTCCCCAGCTGGTTATCTATTAGTGGTGGGATAATAGTTATTGGTTTATCCCAGATTGCCCCTTACAGGATCAAACATGCATTCTTACAGTTATCTAAGAATTAGTTCTGTCATCTTTCATTCTCTCTCTCTCTCTCTCTCTCTCTCTCTCTCTCTCTCTCTCTCTCTCTCTCTCTCTCTCTCTCTCTCTCTCTCTCTCTCTCTCTCTCTCTCTCTCTCTCTCTCTCTCTCTCTCTCTCTCTCTCTCTCTCTCTCTCTCTCTCTCTCTCTCTCTCTCTCTCTCTCTCCTTATTGCCCCACATTCACTCTCCCCCTCTCTCCACCTCCCTCTCTCTATTTCTCTCGGCTCCAGCCAGACTTTCATTTACGTCTCCCTCTTTTTGTTCAGCGGAGCGAATTCACTTTCAAATTACTTCAGGACCCGCTGCTATTTCCTTCCTAATATTTTCTCCACGCATCTCAATTAAGTTGCACCTTTCAGAGGGGTTGGTTGGCTAAATGGAATTACTTCTACAGCGCTGTCATGGGTATCAGGATCTGTCCCCTTCAGACCAGACATTGCTCGTATCCAAATGGCACCCTATTCTGGTCAAAAGTAGTGGGTTATGGTCAAAAGTAGTGCACTATATAGGGAATAGGGTGCCATTTGAGACACAGACAATAAGTAATTAAAGCTCCGCCGTCTCTCACCTTCTAACAAATTAACTTCCTTTGTGAAGCGTATTGATTTATGGACTAGAAAATAGCCATACTTTCTGTTCCTGTGAAGTTTTGCCTCTGTCCGCAGTCTGGGGATGTGCATTAGTTCCAACCTGATCTCATCTGTGAAGTCTTGCCTCTATTTGCAGTCTGGGGATGTGCATTAGTTCCAACCTGAACTCATCTTACAGACAATTTGAGGGATGCTTTTAGAGAATGATGGGGAGAGTGAGAGAGAGAGAGACGAAGAGAGAGAGAGAGAGAGAGAGAGAGAGAGAGAGAGAGAGAGAGAGAGAGAGAGAGAGAGAGACAGAGAGCGAGAGAGAGAGAGAGAGAGAGAGAGAGAGAGAGAGAGAGAGAGAGAGAGACTCCACTGATTGTTATAGTGACTTGGGTATTTGATACACTGCTGATTTTGCAGGTTTTCCTACTTACAAAGCATTTAGAGGTCTGTAATTTTTATCATAGGTACACTTCAACTGTGAGTGACGGAATCTAAAACAAAAATCCTGAAAATCACATTGTTTTTTAAGTAATTAATTTGCATTTTATTGCATGACATAAGTATTTGATACATCAGAAAAGCAGAGCTTAATATTTGGTACAGGAACCTTTGTTAGCATTTACAGAGATCATACGTTTCCTGTAGGTCTTGACCAGGTTTGCACACAATGCAGCAGGGATTTTGGCCCACTCCTCCATACAGACCTTCTCCAGATCCTTCAGGTTTCGGGGCTGTCGCTGGGCAATACAGACTTTCAGCTCCCTCCAAAGATTTTCTATTGGGTTCAGGTCTGGAGACTGGCTAGGCCACTCCAGGACCTTGAGATGCTTCTTACGGAGCCACTCCTTAGTTGCCCTGGCTGTGTGTTTCGGGTCGTTGTCATGCTGGAAGACCCAGCAACTCTGCACCCTCCGCTGCAACTTGCCCATGCCCCCCCCGCTTCTCCTTCACACAAATTCAGACAGCTGATGTTTTGAAAGCGCTGCAAAATCTGGACCCCTACAAATCAGCTGGGCTAGACAATCTGGACCCTTTCTTTCTAAAACTAGCCGCCGAAATTGTCGCAACCCCTATTACTAGTCTGTTCAACCTCTCTTTCATAATGTCTGAGATCCCCAGAGATTGGAAATCTGCCGCGGTCATCCCCCTCTTCAAAGGGGGTGACACTCTAGATCCAAACTGCTACAGACCTATATCCATCCTGCCCTGCCTTTCGAAAGTATTTGAAAGCCAAGTTAACAAACAGATCACCGACCATTTCGAATACCACCGTACCTTCTCCGCTATGCAATCCGGTTTCCGAGCTGGTCATGGGTGCACTTCAGCCACGCTCAAGGTCCTAAACGATATTATAACCGCGATTGATAATAGACAGTACTGTGCAGCCGTCTTCATCGACCTGGCCAAGGCTTTCGACTCTGTCAACCACCGCATTCTTTTTTTTATTTTTTATTTTTTATAATATGTTTATTATTTTCCAATAAAAATAAAGTAAAAGAGACAGCAATACAAACAATGACATTCATTGTACTGTTGGATGGGATGGCCAGTTTAGAGGACAAAACAAAAGTTAACTCACACATACACAAAATAAAACAAAATCCTATTAGGTGGTACGTGTATAAGAAGACAGCATATAGTCATTACAAGCAGTGTAGTTCAGCCAAAAATAAATATTGAGTGGAGTACAGCACAGAGTAGCAGCAGATCGTCAGCCCAGTTATGAAGCGGGACTAGACCATTTATCCAGTATCGGCTGCCATATTTTGTAAAACAATGGACTCTATTGGAGGTGTTGTATCGAATCTTTTCCATATGGATTACATTCCCTAAATCCCGTAACCACATTTCAAAGGTAGGTACAGTCTCCAATTTCCAAAATTGCAATATGAGCCTTTTGGCTAATAGAGTACAAAGAGAGACAGCTTTCCCCTCCTGGTTATTCCCATCAACTGTACCAAACAGAGCGATCAATGGGTCTGGGGCTAGAACTCTATCAAAGGCCTTAGATAAGTAATCAAAAATGAGAGCCCAGTAAGCCTGTAATTTAGGGCATGTCCAGAATAAGTGGGACAACGTCCCCTCCTCCCTGCTTGCACCTCTCACACAGTGGTGAGGTGTCCGGGAATATTTTATGCAGTTTTACTTTTGAGTAGTGTAACCTGTGTATCACCTTAAACTGTACAAGGTTGTGTCTGGCATTCACTGAACTGTGGTTTATATTCCTGAGAGCTTCTATCCAGTCCTCATTTGAGATTTCTGAACCAAGTTCTTGTTCCCAAGCCCTTTTAATGGTGTCTGTGGATACCTCTATGTGGGCCTGTAGCACATCATACAGTCTAGAGACCGACCCTTTTGAGTGGGGTTTGACAAGGATCAAGCTATCTAATGTAGGACTATTTGGCTTCATGCCATACTGTGGGATGTGTGTCCTTAAGAAATTCCTGATTTGGAGGTATCTGAAAAAATGTGTTGTTGGCATGTTGAACTTTGCCTGTAGTTGTTGAAATGAAGCTAACTGACCATCTATGTATAGATTACCAATTGTTGTGAGCCCCTTCTCCCTCCACTGTGAAAACACCACATCATCCATTGCAGGGTGGAAAGCATGATTCCGGCTAATCGGGCTGTCTATGTACACAGTGGGTATGTTAAGAAAATCCCTAATCTGTTTCCAGATCCTAAGAGTATGACAAATGACTGGATTGGAGTCATAAGTGGCTTTTTTCACATATGATGGGCTATTAACAAGTGCAGGGAGTGAGGAACGTTGACAGGAGGCCTGCTCAATCAAAAGCCATGAAGGCATATCCTTCCGTCTCATCTCAGGTAAACTTTCCCTCCAGAAAGACACAATGTTCAGATTAGCAGCCCAATAATACAGTTTGAAGTGAGGAAGGCCAAAGCCCCCCCTCTATCTTGTACTTGCATAAATGCTTCTTTGCAATTCTGGCTGCCTTGTTATCCCATAAAAATGGAGTTACTATTGAATCCAGTTTCTTAAAATAGCTTTGTGGTATGAAATTGGGTAGACATTGGAAGAGGTAAAGAAACCTGGGTAGGACAACCATTTTAATAGCGTTTATACGACCAACCAAGGAAATAGGCAGAGTTTTCCAGAAATCTATATTTTGTTTAAGCTGATATATTTTCATGTCCCAATTCACTTTCAATAGCTGGTCAAGGTCTCTTGTCACTACAATGCCAAGGCTTGTGAACTTGTCCCTCACTGTTCTAAGCGGGGTAGATTGCAGAAATTGCATATCCACAGGCCGTGATATTGGCATCATCTCACTTTTTTGCCAGTTTATCTTGTAGCCAGAGAAGGAGCCGAATGTGTTTATCAAGTTAAGTAATGGTGGAATAGACGTTTTAGGCTTGGACAAAAACAAAAGAACATCGTCTGCATATAGGGAAATTTTGTGCTGTGTGTCTTTTATTTTAACAGAAGCTATATCGGCACATGCCCGAATGCGCGTAGCAAGGGGTTCCATGGCTATAGCGAAGAGAGCAGGCGAAATAGGGCACCCCTGTCGGCACCCCCTTGAACAGGCGGAATGACTGCGACATTTCCTGATTGGTCACCACGGACGCCATTGGGTGTGCATAAATAATTCTTATCCAATTAATAAATTCCTTTCCAAATCCGAAATGCTCCAGAACCGACATCATATACTTCCACTCAATCTGATCAAACGCCTTCTCTGCATCAAGAGCTATTACCACTGCCTCAACTTTATGATCATGATACATTACGTTGAAAAGGCGTCTCAAATTGTAGTATATATGTCGGCCCGGGATAAAACCTGTCTGGTCAGGGTGTATGATGTCGGAAATATATTTTTTTCAATCGGTTTGCCAATATCTTTGTCAACACCTTGTTTTCTATGGGGAGTAACGACACGGGGCGATACGACGACATCTCCATGGAATCTCTATCTTTTTTCAAGATCAGGGCTATTGTAGCCTCATACAGTGTTTGTGGGAGTTTGGTATTTTCTTTGGATTGTTGAAACATTCGCAGCATAAGTGGAGATAGACTAGCGCAGTACTTCTTATAGAATTCTATTACATATCCATCGGGCCCAGGGGCCTTGCTGTTTGGAAATTGTGCTATCGCTGTGTTAATTTCATCTAAGGTTATCCCTGCATCGAGTCGGCAGCTGCCCCCTGTCTAGTTTAGGGAAGTTCACAATCAGCGAGAAAGCGTTCCCATAGTTTGTGGATCAGTAGCATCGCATTTTGATTGGTATAGCTCTGAGTAAAACTGTGCAAAGCATTTATTAATGTCCTGCGGATCTGTTACTATTTTACCCTTCTTGTCTTTTATTTTGTGAATAGCTCTAGATGCTTGTACATGCCTTAGCTGTCTTGCTAATAATTTATGTGGTTTGTCCCCCAGTTCAAAATAACTTTGTTGCGTTCTAGCAAGTAAAGAGCCCACCCGTTTCGAAAGGATGGTATTGTATTCATACTTTAACTTTGTGATCTTCTCAAGGACTGTATACGAGGAATTTGTCCTAAAAACGTTCTCCTGTTCCCTAACTCTCTTTCAATTTCTCTCAGCCTAGTATTGGCACGTTTCTTCCTCTCTGATGTATAAGAAATAATGTAACCTCTAATCACAGCCTTTAGAGATTCCCAAAGGGTGGAGTCAGTCAACATCCCCCGTGTCGTTAGTACTGAGGAAAAAAGGCAATCTGCTCCTCCAAATACTGACAAAAGCCTCATCTTTCAACAGGTATGCGTCTAAGCGCCACGGTCGCCGACCTGTCGACATATTGTCGAGTTTCAGCACCATGGACAGAGGAGAGTGGTCCGTAATTAGAATGGGGTGATAGGTAACCCGACTCAGCTGCTGAGATTAGTTTGGAGTCCAACAAAAAATAGTCAATTCTGGAATATGATTTATGAACTGATGAGAAGAAAGAATAATCCCTGTCTGTTGGGTGCGTCAGTCTCCAAATATCGACAATGTTAAGGTTTGTCATCAATGTATTTAGACAGACACTGGCATTTGATTGTTGAAGTGACCTTGATAGCTGTTTATCTAAAAGAGGGTCTAACGTACAGTTAAAGTCACCTCCAACAATAACACTTGTATCCGAGATATTTGGTATGGCCTTAAATACCCTTTGAAAAAATAATGGATCATCGAAGTTGGGTCCATATAAATTGACCAAGGTTATTGGTTTTGAATTCAGTGTACCAGCCACAATAATATACCGACCATTAGGATCTGAAATCGAGGTTGAGTAAACAAAAGGAATGTTTTTTCCTTATCAGGATTGCTACCCCTCTCGCTTTTGCATCAAAGTTAGACTGGTATATCTGACCGATCCAGCCGACTCGTAGCTTGGCCTGCGCGAGGGCGTTTATTATGAGTTTCTTGAAGAAGCACTATGTCAGCACCCAGTGATTTAAGATGAGAAAAAACCTTAGCTCGTTTCACGACATGCCCTAATCCATTACAGTTCCAGCTGACTATCTTTATTCCACCTGGTCTACTCTGTGCTCGGTCACTATGTGGCATTTCTTATTTTAAAGCAAATTGCTGCTGTCATACAAAACCCAGAAGAAAAACGTCCGCGCTGCATGGGAGCTTGTCATGCCACCTGTACTAATAAACGTGAACATAAAACACAGACCCCAACCCCCTCCCATCCCTTTACTGAGTGACTTCCCCAAACGAAGCACTCCTTGGCTAACACACAAACGTTAGGGTGTCTAGACATAAAGCTTGAACTAACTCGTTGTCTATAGATGCTCCGCATATAAACTAATATTAAATAACACTTAACTTAACTCTCATGTTAGGGGGTGAGTGGCGCTAAAACATGACATGCCAAACAATGCTATATTAGCCACAACATCTCACCTATCCTATAAGTCCCAATTTCTGATCTTCTGATCGAAAAGACATAGGCCGGAAATTCAATTCACACACATTCCTGGCCTGTATTTGGCCATTTAGCCTGCTGGCACAGCCGTTCTGTATCCTCAGCCGGGGAGCTTGCTTGTCAAGAACAGATCTGCCTCTTTGCGTTGTCAAACGTACGTGTTGATCCTCGACTGTCACCTTAAACCGGGCTGGGAAGAGGAATCCATATCGGATGTTGGCCGCCCTGCATTTGTTGCGTACCTCATCATACTCTTTCCGTTGGTTCCTCACCTCCAAGGTAAGATCTGGGTAGAAAGACACCCTGGCTCCGTTGTAGTTAAGGGGGAACTTTTGACTAGCCAGCTTGAGGATGAGATCCCTGGTGTGGGGATAGTGCAGCCTTACAATGAATGGCCTTGGTGGCCCGCCCTTGGCACGGCTTCGTTGCCTGTGCTCTGTGTGCGCGGTCGATCAGGATGGCCGTTTTGAAGTGTTCACTCCCCAGCAATGCCGGTATCAGCTCCGAGACAAATTCAGTGGGTTTCACTTTCTCCGTGTCCTCCTGGATCCCACATATTCGGATGTTCTGGCGTCTTGAATGCGACTTCGAGCATTTCCAGTCGGGCCTTCAGGGTTTTGTTGTCATTTTGAACGTTGCGCACTGTTTCTCTATGTCCTGTAGCCTGGCCTCGTGATCGATTGTCGTCTGCTCAACCTCGTGCACCCTTCCCTTAGTTGCCTTCACAGTTTCGGCCAAAGTCCCAATACTCTTTGAGATATCAGCCAACCTTGTGTCCACCTTCTTGCTTAGTGCGTTTATGGCAGCCAGTATGTCACTTTGAGTAGGATCTGTGGGGAACTCTTGGAAGCTAGCCTCTTCAGCTAGCTCCTCGTGGGTCGGCGACGTTGAAATTGGTTCGTTGTCTATCTCATTCCAATTATCTTGTTTAGCGCCCCCTTTTTTGTTGCCTTTTCCCTTTGTCATATTTGTTTGAAGTTATAGGTTGTGAGAGGTTAAGATAAATATTAATTTGTTTCAAAATTGAGCGGAGCTCTAGCAATGCACGTCTACTCCATAGCACGCTCTCTAGCGCCCCCCACCACCGCATTCTTATTGGCAGACTAAATAGCCTTGGTTTCTCAAATGACTGCCTTGCCTGTTTCACCAACTACTTCTCAGATAGAGTTCAGTGTGTCAAATCGGAGGGCCTGTTGTCTGGACCTATGGCAGTCTCTATGGGGGTGCCACAGGGTTCAATTCTTGGGCCGACACTTTTCTCCGTGTATATCAATGATGTCGCTCTTGCTGCTGGTGACTCTCAGATCCACCTCTACGCAGACGACACCATTTTGTATACATCTGGCCCTTCATTGGACACTGTGTTAACAAACCTCCAAACGAGCTTCAATGCCATACAACACTCCTTCAGTAGCCTCCAACTGCTCTTAAACACTAGTAAAACTAAATGCATGCTTTTCAATCGAACGCTGCTGGCACCCGCCCACCCGACTAGAATCATCACTCTCGACGGGTCTGACCTAGAGTATGTGGACAACTACAAATACCTAGGTGTCTGGTTAGACTGTAAACTCTCCTTCCAGACTCACATAAAGAATCTCCAATCCAAAGTTAAATCTAGAATCGGCTTCCTATTTCGCAACAAAGCCTCCTTCACTCATGCTGCCAAACATGCCCTCGTAAAACTGACTATCCTACCGATCCTTGACTTCGGCGATGTCATTTACAAAATAGCCTCCAACACTCTACTCAGCAAATTGGATGTAGTCTATCACAGTGCCATCCGTTTTGTCTCCAAAGCCCCATACACTACCCACCACTGTGACCTGTACGCTCTTGTTGGCTGGTCCTCACTACATGTTCGTCGTCAAACCCACTGGCTCCAGGCCATCTATAAATCACTGCTAGGCAAATACCCGCCTTATCTTAGCTCATTGGTCACCATAGCAGTACCCACCCGTAGTCTGCGCTCCAGCAGGTATATCTCACTGGTCACTCCCAAAGCCAACACCTCCTTTGGCCGCCATTCCTTCCAGTTCTCTGCTGCCAATGACTGGAACGAATTGCAAAAATCTCTGAAGCTGGAGACTCTTATCTCCCTCACTAACTTTAAGCATCAGTTGTCAGAGCACCATACCGATCACTGCACCTGTACACAGCCCATCTGAAATTAGCCCACCCAACTACCTCATCCCTATATTGTTATTTATTTTGCTCTTTTGCACCCCAGTATCTCTATTTGCACATAATCTCTTGCACATCTAGCATTCCAGTGTTAATACTATTGTAATTATTTTGCACTATAGCCTATTTATTGCCTTACCTCCATAACTTGCTACATTTGCACACACTGTATATATATTTTCTGTTGTATTTTTGACTTTATGTTTTTTTACCCCATATGTAACTCTGTGTTGTTTTTATTGCACTGCTTTGCTTTATCTTGGCCAGGTCGCAGTTGTAAATGAGAACCTGTTCTCAACTGGCTTACCTGGTTAAATAAAGGTGAAATATATATATTTTTAAATAATCTTCAATGCTCTTACTGAGGGAAGGAGGTTGTTGGCCAAGATCTCGCGATACATGGCCCCATCCATCCTCCCCTCAATACGGTGCAGTCGTCCTGTCCCCTTTGCAGAAAAGCATCCCCAAAGAATGATGTTTCCACCTCCATGCTTCACGGTTGGGATGGTGTTCTTGGGGTTGTACTCATCCTTCTTCTTCCTCCAAACACGGCGAGTGGAGTTTAGACCAAAAAGCTCTATTTTTGTCTCATCAGACCACATGACCTTCTCCCATTCCTCCTCTGGATCATCCAGATGGTCATTGGCAAACTTCAGACGGGCCTGGACATGCGCTGGCTTGAGCAGGGGGACCTTGCATGCGCTGAAGGATTTTAATCCATGACGGTGTAGTGTGTTACTAATGGTTTTCTTTGAGACTGTGGTCCCAGCTCTCTTCAGGTCATTGACCAGGTCCTGCCGTGTAGTTCTGGGCTGATCCCTCACCTTCCTCATGATCATTGATGCCCCACGAGGTGAGATCTTGCATGGAGCCCCAGACCGAGGATGATTGACCGTCATCTTGAACTTCTTCCATTTTCTAATAATTGCGCCAACAGTTGTTGCCTTCTCACCAAGCTGCTTGCCTATTGTCCTGTAGCCCATCCCAGACTTGTGCAGGTCTACAATTTTATCCCTGATGTCCTTACACAGCTCTCTGGTCTTGGCCATTGTGGAGAGGTTGGAGGCTGTTTGATTGAGTGTGTGGACAGGTGTCTTTTATACAGGTAACGAATTCAAACAGGTGCAGTTAATACAGGTAATGAGTGGAGAACAGGAGGGCTTCTTAAAGAAAAAAACGAACAGATCTGTGAGAGCCGGAATTCTTACTGGTTGGTAGGTGATCAAATACTTATGTCATGCAATAAAATGCAAATTAATTACTTAAAAATCATACAATGTGATTTTCTGGATTTTTGTTTTAGATTCCGTCTCTCACAGTTGAAGTGTACCTATGATAAAAATGACAGACCTCTACATGCTTTGTAAGTAGGAAAACCTGCAAAATCGGCAGTGTATCAAATACTTGTTCTCTCCACTGTATGTACATGAAGGCAGGGTAAAGTGACTAGGCATCAGGATAGATAATAATAAGGTATTTGAGGTAGATATGTACATGAAGGCAGGGTAAAGTGACTAGGCATCAGGATAGATAATAATAAGGTATTTGAGGTAGATATGTACATGAAGGCAGGGTAAAGTGACTAGACATCAGGATAGATAATAATAAGGTATTTGAGGTAGATATGTACATGAAGGCAGGGTAAAGTGACTAGGCATCAGGATATATAATAATAAGGTATTTGAGGTAGATATGTACATGAAGGCAGGGTAAAGTGACTAGGCATCAGGATAGATAATAATAAGGTATTTGAGGTAGATATGTAGATGAAGGCAGGGTAAAGTGACTAGACATCAGGATAGATAATAATAAGGTATTTGAGGTAGATATGTACATGAAGGCAGGGTAAAGTGACTAGACATCAGGATAGATAATAATAAGGTATTTGAGGTAGATATGTACATGAAGGCAGGGGTAAAGTGACTAGGCATCAGGATAGATAATAATAAGGTATTTGAGGTAGATATGTACATGAAGGCAGGGTAAAGTGACTAGGCATCAGGATAGATAATAATAAGGTATTTGAGGTAGATATGTACATGAAGGCAGGGTAAAGTGACTAGGCATCAGGATATATAATAATAAGGTATTTGAGGTAGATATGTACATGAAGGCAGGGTAAAGTGACTAGACATCAGGATAGATAATAATAAGGTATTTGAGGTAGATATGGACATGAAGGCAGGGTAAAGTGACTAGGCATCAGGATAGATAATAATAAGGTATTTGATGTAGATATGTACATGAAGGCAGGGTAAAGTGACTAGGCATCAGGATATATAATAATAAGGTATTTGAGGTAGATATGTACATGAAGGCAGGGTAAAGTGACTAGACATCAGGATAGATAATAATAAGGTATTTGAGGTAGATATGTACATGAAGGCAGGGTAAAGTGACTAGGCATCAGGATAGATAATAATAAGGTATTTGAGGTAGATATGTACATGAAGGCAGGGTAAAGTGACTAGGCATCAGGATAGATAATAATAAGGTATTTGAGGTAGCTAGCTATATAAAACCTGTATGAGGATCTGTAGACGATGTGCATCACTTTCATGCAGCAGAGGATCAGTGTGTGGCCTTGTTCTGATTGGCCCAGCAGCTGCCACACACTGGGCCAATCAGAACAAGGAAATGTCTCACGGCAGATGGGCGATAAATTAATTAACTTCTGTGTAAATTCCAGGATTCATTAATCATGCAAGATCTTTAAAGAGAGTGACTCCATAGGGAAATAACAGTGCCAGCCACCACACCAATTCATACGGGCCCTCCTGTAACTCAGTTGGTGGAGCATGGCGCTTGCAACGCCAGGGTTGTGGGTTCGATTCCCACGGGGGGGCCAGTATGGAAAATGTATGCACTCACTAACTGTAAGTCACTCTGGATAAGAGCGTCTGCTAAATGACTGTGAAAAACAGTGAGAAAGGGCTCAGTTAATAGGAAACAGCTCAAGGCTCCTAAATAATCACTAAAACCCTGTGGAGTAACTTATCTGAGTCTGATACATTATTTACAGCACATGAAAAGAAATAGTCCCAACGGTTTCCCTCAAATTGAGTCCACAATTAAAGGATTTGAACTTGCATTAGGACAAATAATCTGACAGCATATCAGGTAAAACTACTAGCAACCATCTTGTGCTGATCTAAGATACTCCTTACTAACCCTAACCCTTACCCCAGGGACTACAGCACAACTCCCCTGACATCCACACATTGGAGACCCTCCTATGGAAAGAATATCAATGGAGAAATCCTCAGTAGGTACACAAAATGACCAAAAGTATGTGGACACCTGCTCGTTGAAAATCTCATTCTAAAATCATCGCCATTAATACGGCGTTGGTCCCCACTTTGCTGCTATAACAGCCTCCACTCTTCTGGGAAGGCTTTCCACTAGATGTTAGAACATTGCTGCGGGGGACTTGCTTCCATTCATCCACAAGAGCATTAGTGATGTCGGGCACTGATGTTGGGCGATTAGGCCTGGCTCGCAGTCGGCGTTCCAATTCATCCCAAAGTTGTTCGATGGGGTTGAGGTCAGGGCTCTGTGCAGACCAGTCAAGTTCTTCCACACCGATCTCAACAAACAATTTCTGTATGGACCTCGCTTTATGCATGGGGACATTGTCATGCCTTCCCCAAACTGTTACCACAAAGTTGGAAGCACAGAATCATCTAGAATGTCATTGTATGCTGTAGCATTAAGATTTCCCTTCACTGGAACTAAGGGGCCTAGCCCGAACCATGAAAAACAGCCCCATACCATTATTCCTCCTCCACCAAACTTTACAGTTGGCACTATGCATTGGGGCAGGTAGCGTTCTCCTGGCATCCGCCAAACCCAGATTCGTCCGTCGAACTGCCAGATGGTGAAGTGTGATTAATCACTCCAGAGAATGCGTTTCCACTGGCGGCGAGCTTTATACCACTCCAGCCGACGCTTGGCATTGTGCGTGGTGATCTTAGGCTTGGGTGCGGCTGCTCGGCCATGGAAACCCATTTCATTTAGCTCCCGACAAACAGTTATTGTGCTGACGTTGCTTCCAGTGGCAGTTTGGAACTCGGTAGTGAGTGTTGCAACCGAGGACAGACGATTTTTACGCGCTACACTCTTCAGCACTAGGCGGTCCCGTTCTTTGAGCTTGTGTGGCCTACCACTTTGCGGCCGAGCCGTTGTTGCTCCTAGACGTTTCCACTTCACAATAACAGCACTTACAGTTGACCGGGGAAGCTCTAGCAGGGCAAATATTTGACGAACTGACTTGTTGGAAAGGTGGCATCCTATGACGGTGCCACGTTGAAAGTCACTGAGCTCTTCAGTAGAGCCATTCTACTGCCAGTGTTTTATCTATGGAGATTGCATGGCGGTGTGCTTGATTTTATACACCTGTCAGCAACGGGTGTGACTGAAAATAGCTGAATCCACTAATTTGAAGGGGTGTCCACATACTTTTAGTGTATGGCAATCTGCATGTTTGAGGACATTGCCCTGCGCAAGGCTCTGCTGATCTATAAATGACATTCAAATAGCTGCTCATTATGTGATCAAGATCCTGCCCTGCTCATGTCTATCCCCTTGTATGTACAGTATATATATATATCTCCTTGTGTTGATGTTGAGCTCAGTGAGACCTGGATGTTTGGTCACCTTGTTGTACCCTCTGCGCTCCACAGTGCAGTGGACGGAGAGGGAGACGGAGAGGGAGACGGAGAGGGAGACGGAGAGGGAGACGGAGAGGGAGACGGAGAGAGGGAGACGGAGAGGGAGACGGAGAGGGAGACGGAGAGAGGGAGACGGAGAGGGAGACGGAGAGAGGGAGACGGAGTTAAGCCCTGTGGGGTTTCAGGAAATGCCACCTTCCTTATCTTTTATTTCTCCTTCCAGAACTATGAGAAAAACACCCGATTTAGGTTTTAATGAGCTTGAGGCGCTCACTATCTGGCAGGTGCGTCTCTTGTAAGAAAGTATTGCACACTGTAAGTTCTTTAGTTGTGGGATCTTTTTCTTTCTTTTAATTGGCCCATGGATACCTTTCACATTGTAGGAGACGACATTCAGACCCTTGATTCTGCCTTAATGGTTACAACTATCATCTCCATTTTTATTTTGTACCTAAAATAGGGGCTTCTTGTCTTATACGTCTCATTGCAACCATTGTAAAATAAAAATAGTAAAATAACAAAATATATAACAACAGATATTGAACACAAATGTTTATCTCTGATTCCCAGTTACCTTCCAAACACTGATTTTCATTTTTTTTTGCTTCCAATATATTGACCCACATTCTTGCAGGTCTCCCTTTAATAAACCCAACAGCAATCACTAATATGGTCATGAATATAATTATGTATAATCCATAGTTGACTGTTGGGGGAAGGGTAGTCAGGTGCAGCCAAGACATCCCAATAGTCTGGAACTGCATAGAATTGACCGTAGCTTGAGATATTTGGCATATTGCTCAGGCCTATATCCCTTGTCAGGCAGTGTGAACTGTAGTGCCACCAAATTATAATATCTTAAATGCTACACATTCCCTTAAATCATGTTTTAATTCATTTGTTTTTAATTACATAAAAAGGGGGGGGGGGGAGTAAATAATAAAAAAAACATTTAAACGTTTTATATTAAACCTAAACATCTGCCTGTAGCATTTAGGCCTGTCATAACTTTGATTTAGTCTCCCATTTGACAATGCATCATAGATTAATCTGTCATTTAGGTTAACCATAGTGTCAAGCCATACTGCCCTTCACTGCCTCTTCGTGTTGAGTGTCAGGAAGTCCATCTTGATGCTCAGTCCTTGTCACACTTGTTAAGAGAGTGCGGTCATCTTCAAGGGCAATGTTTTTTTTATTAAGGGTTGGTGTGTCGCACCCATCATCCTGTCTTTCCATCCAGTCTCCTTCAGTTTCAGACGGCTCTCACAGGCCCTCTGCCGCCTCCCATGCAGAGTTTAACATCTGCACGCCGCTCTGCAGGAATACTTTCAGGCCGGGCGGGATAAGGTGACTGGAATCGGATCGTGCTGCTCCTTCAGTTGCCTCTAGATTTCGACGTATTCTCGACGTTTTTCGTTGAATGCCCACCAAGTAGTCCCGGTCAAAAGACACCCGCTTTTCCTGGAACACCAGCTCTTTAGCTTTCCATGCTGCATGGAGGACGTGTTGTTTAGTTTGATATCTCAGGAATCGTAGGACGGCGGACCTCGGTGGCGCACGGGGGTCGGTGGGTGGTGAACCGAGGGCCCTGTGGCTGCGCTGAACTCTCAGGTCCATCTCGGGTGGGAGATGTTATTTTATGAAGGGCTCAATGAACTTCTGCATATCTCCATTTTCTATACCTTCTGCTAGTCCCATATTCTCAGATTATTTCTCCTTTCTCTCGAATCTTGACATTTGTCCTGAAGATATTGTTGGTTTTTGAGAGTGAAGGAGAGCAATCTTTCGAGAGTACCACACCTGTCTTCCAGCTCACCCACTCGACACTCCGCTGTCTCGACTCTGGTGTCCAGCTTCTGGATGGAGATTCTCATGTCTTTGCCACCTTTTCAAACTGTTTGTCCACCTTTTCAAACTAGCGCACTACCGATCAACTCCCTTCTGTATATAGCGCACTACCGATCACCTCCCTACTTTATATAGTACACTACCGATCAACTCCCTTCTGTATATAGTACACTACCGATCAACTCCCTTCTGTATATAGTGCACTACCGATCAACACCCTACTTTATATAGTAGACTACACTACACTACACTACACTACAGTACACTACAGTACACTATACTACACTATACTACACTACACTACACTACAGTACACTACATGTCCAATAGCATCAGACATGACTGTTCCAAGCTGTGATAACACCAGATGTGGCTGGTATGCTTGGTGAGGCAAGACCAACCTCACTACAACAACAGAGGGAAAGAGAGAGCCAGCTACACGTAGCAACGTGGGAGAAGAGGGAAAGAGAGAGCCAGCTACACGTAGCAACGTGGGAGAAGAGGGAAAGAGAGAGCCAGCTACACGTAGCAACGTGGGAGAAGAGGGAGAGAGAGAGCCAGCTACACGTAGCAACGTGGGAGAAGAGGGAGAGAGAGAGCCAGCTACACGTAGCAACGTGGGAGAAGAGGGAGAGAGAGAGCCAGCTACACGTAGCAACGTGGGAGAAGAGGGAAGGCAGGGAAAGAGAAGAGAGAGCCAGCTACACGTAGCAACGTGGGAGAAGAGGGAAGAGAGAGCCAGCTACACGTAGCAACGTGGGAGAAGAGGGAGAGAGAGAGCCAGCTACACGTAGCAACGTGGGAGAAGAGGGAGAGAGAGAGCCAGCTACACGTAGCAACGTGGGAGAAGAGGGAAAGAGAGAGCCAGCTACACGTAGCAACGTGGGAGAAGAGGGAGAGAGAGAGCCAGCTACACGTAGCAACGTGGGAGAAGAGGGAGAGAGAGAGCCAGCTACACGTAGCAACGTGGGAGAAGAGGGAGAGAGAGAGCCAGCTACACGTAGCAACGTGGGAGAAGAGGGAAAGAGAGAGCCAGCTACACGTAGCAACGTGGGAGAAGAGGGAAAGAGAGAGCCAGCTACACGTAGCAACGTGGGAGAAGAGGGAAAGAGAGAGCCAGCTACACGTAGCAACGGGTGGGAGAAGAGGGAAAGAGAGAGCCAGCTACACGTAGCAACGTGGGAGAAGAGGGGAAAGAGAGCCAGCTACACGTAGCAACGTGGGAGAAGAGGGGAAGAGAGCCAGCTACACGTAGCAACGTGGGAGAAGAGGGAAAAGAGAGCCAGCTACACGTAGCAACGTGGGAGAAGAGGGGAAGAGAGAGCCAGCTACACGTAGCAACGTGGGAGAAGAGGGAAAGAGAGAGCCAGCTACACGTAGCAACGTGGGAGAAGAGGGAAAGAGAGAGCCAGCTACACGTAGCAACGTGGGAGAAGAGGGAAAGAGAGAGCCAGCTACACGTAGCAACGTGGGAGAAGTGGGAAAGAGAGAGCCAGCTACACGTAGCAACGTGGGAGAAGAGGGAAAGAGAGAGCCAGCTACACGTAGCAACGTGGGAGAAGAGGGAAAGAGAGAGCCAGCTACACGTAGCAACGTGGGAGAAGTGGGAGAGAGAGAGCCAGCTACACGTAGCAACGTGGGAGAAGAGAGAGAGAGAGCCAGCTACACGTAGCAACGTGGGAGAAGTGGGAAAGAGAGAGCCAGCTACACGTAGCAACGTGGGAGAAGAGGGAGAGAAAGAGCCAGCTACACGTAGCAACGTGGGAGAAGAGGGAGAGAGAGAGCCAGCTACACGTAGCAACGTGGGAGAAGAGAGAGAGCCAGCTACATGTAGCAACGTGGGAGAAGAGGGAAAGAGAGAGCCAGCTACACGTAGCAACGTGGGAGAAGAGGGAAAGAGAGAGCCAGCTACTCGTAGCAACGTGGGAGAAGAGGGGAAGAGAGAGCCAGCTACACGTAGCAACGTGGGAGAAGAGGGGAAGAGAGAGCCAGCTACTCGTAGCAACGTGGGAGAAGAGGGAAAGAGAGAGCCAGCTACACGTAGCAACGTGGGAGAAGAGGGAAAGAGAGAGCCAGCTACACGTAGCAACGTGGGAGAAGTGGGAAAGAGAGAGCCAGCTACACGTAGCAACGTGGGAGAAGAGGGGAAGAGAGAGAGCCAGCTACACGTAGCAACGTGGGAGAAGAGGGAAAGAGAGAGCCAGCTACACGTAGCAACGTGGGAGAAGAGAGAAAGAGAGAGCCAGCTACACGTAGCAACGTGGGAGAAGAGGGAAAGAGAGAGCCAGCTACACGTAGCAACGTGGGAGAAGTGGGAAAGAGAGAGCCAGCTACACGTAGCAACGTGGGAGAAGAGGGGTAGAGAGAGCCAGCTACACGTAGCAACATGGGAGAAGAGGGAAAGAGAGAGCCAGCTACACGTAGCAACGTGGGAGAAGAGGAAAAGAGAGAGCCAGCTACACGTAGCAACGTGGGAGAAGAAAGAAAGAGAGAGCCAACTACACGTAGCAACGTGGGAGAAGAGGGAAAGAGAGAGCCAGCTACACGTAGCAACTTGGGAGAAGAGGGGAAGAGAGAGCCAGCTACACGTAGCAACGTGGGAGAAGAGGGGAAGAGAGAGAGCCAGCTACACGTAGCAATGTGGGAGAAGAGAGAAAGAGAGAGCCAGCTACTCGTAGCAACGTGGGAGAAGAGGGAAAGAGAGAGCCAGCTACACGTAGCAACGTGGGAGAAGAGGGGAAGAGAGAGCCAGCTACACGTAGCAACGTGGGAGAAGAGGGAAAGAGAGAGCCAGCTACACGTAGCAACGTGGGAGAAGAGGGAAAGAGAGAGCCAGCTACACGTAGCAACATGGGAGAAGAGGGAAGAGAGAGCCAGCTACACGTAGCAACATGGGAGAAGAGGGAAAGAGAGAGCCAGCTACACGTAGCAACGTGGGAGAAGAGGGAAAGAGAGAGCCAGCTACACGTAGCAACGTGGGGAGAAGAAAAGAGAGAGCCAACTACACGTAGCAACGTGGGAGAAGAGGGAAAGAGAGAGCCAGCTACACGTAGCAACGTGGGAGAAGAGGGGAAGAGAGAGCCAGCTACACGTAGCAACGTGGGAGAAGAGGGGAAGAGAGAGAGCCAGCTACACGTAGCAATGTGGGAGAAGAGAGAAAGAGAGAGCCAGCTACTCGTAGCAACGTGGGAGAAGAGGGAAAGAGAGAGCCAGCTACACGTAGCAACGTGGGAGAAGAGGGGAAGAGAGAGAGCCAGCTACACGTAGCAACGTGGGAGAAGAGGGAAAGAGAGAGCCAGCTACACGTAGCAACGTGGGAGAAGAGGGAGAGAGAGAGCCAGCTACACGTAGCAACGTGGGAGAAGAGGGGAAGAGAGAGCCAGCTACACGTAGCAACATGGGAGAAGAGGGAGAGAGAGAGCCAGCTACACGTAGCAACGTGGGAGAAGAGGGAAAGAGAGAGCCAGCTACACGTAGCAACGTGGGAGAAGAGGGAAAGAGAGAGCCAGCTACACGTAGCAACGTGGGAGAAGAGGGGAAGAGAGAGAGCCAGCTACACGTAGCAACGTGGGAGAAGAGGGGTAGAGAGAGCCAGCTACACGTAGCAACGTGGGAGAAGAGGGAAAGAGAGAGAGCCAGCTACACGTAGCAACGTGGGAGAAGAGGGGAAGAGAGAGACCTACTGAACTGAACATGATAACAAAGAGCAAATATTAAAATGCTTTTAAAAGGGTGACTACTAAGCTGCATCATGTTCAGCTCTCTTTCTCTACTGTGATTTATATCTGAAAGCTGCCATTCAGATCAAATAAGATATATTATATGAACACGACGATAGCGCCACAGAAAGCAACTCCTCCAAACTCTTAAACATTGACATAATTACCGATCTCGCCCCTTTCCTAAACCGACCAGAGAAATATTAATGCAGAGGTTGTATTGGCTGGCTGATTATAAATTGACCATGGGAAATCTTCACTTAATGGATCTCGGCCAAAAATGCTAAAATGTACAATATTCGTCCTCAGACCGTCTGTCTAGAAGAAAGCTGTTGCTTCCCAAATGGCAACCTATTCCCTACGTAGTGCACTACTTTTGAACATCGCCATATGGGCCCTGGTCAAAGGTAGTGCACTACATAGGGAATATTGTGCCATTTGGGACAGGGTACACTCCAAGGGCACAAAGACTCCAGATGGATGGCAGGCCAGGCCAGCTTGATCAGAATTTCTCCCCCCTTTTCTCTCAATTTCCAGACAGAGTAGCTTTGCATGTCCTCATTCATTCATTCATTTTGAAATTATAACAAAGCAAACCGTCTGACAGACCCAGAATGTTTTGACACAAATCAAATTACAGGAGGCACATCAGGACTGCCAGGGTAACAGGGGGTGTCCATCAGGACTGCCAGGGTAACAGGGGGTGTCCATCAGGACTGCCAGGGTAACAGGGGGTGTCCATCAGGACTGCCAGGGTAACAGGGGGTGTCCATCAGGACTTCCAGGGTAACAGGACAGCCAGGGTAACAGGGGGTGTCCATCAGGACTGCCAGGGTAACAGGGGGTGTCCATCAGGACTTCCAGGGTAACAGGAGGCACATCAGGACTGCCAGGGTAACAGGGGGGTGTCCATCAGGACTGCCAGGGTAACTGGGGTGTCCATCAGGACTGCCAGGGTAACAGGGGGTGTCCATCAGGACTGCCAGGGTAACAGGGGTGTCCATCAGGACTGCCAGGGTAACTGGGGTGTCCATCAGGACTGCCAGGGTAACTGGGGTGTCCATCAGGACTGCCAGGGTAACAGGGGGTGTCTATCAGGACTGCCAGGGTAACAGGGGGTGTCTATCAGGACTCCCAGGGTAACAGGAGGTGTCCATCGGGACTGCCAGGGTAACAGGGGTGCAATTACACGAAAACCACAAAGGGCCTTTCAGAGACCTGGGCTATTTGAATACTAGCTGGCAATGTGATGAAAATACTAGGTACTGTAGCTATCCCAATCCACCCAGCCACTCATAGCTCCCCCATGTGTCCTTCTGTCAGAGAGAGGGTACTGTCAGCAGGGAGGTAGTCTAGTTTAGCTTGTTTGCCTACTGAGTCGCATTACCAATCAGTAGAGCCTGGTCTGTTAGGTGTAGTTCCCCAGACAGACCCACAACATCTCCATCTACCTCCCTGTTAACAAGATAACTTCTCATTACTCATGAAATGGAACTAGATGATGTCAACGTCTTAGTTCCATCCCGTGAATCCCATCACAGCAGTGTCTGTCCAAAGATGAATCTATAATTGGTGTCAGAGATCTGTCAATATCAGCAGTCACAGTCAGCAAGAGTCCTGCCTCGCATTAGCCCTCCCAAACCTTTAATGATTGACTGACTGACTGACTGACTGACTGACTGACTGACTGACTGGATGACTGGATGACTGGATGACTGGATGACTGGATGACTGATTGACTGGCTGACTGGATGACTGGATGACTGGATGACTGATTGACTGACTGACTGGATGACTGGCTGACTGGATGACTGACTGACTGGATGACTGGATGACTGGATGACTGATTGACTGGCTGACTGGATGACTGGATGACTGGATTACTGATTGACTGACTGGCTGGATGACTGATTGACTGACTGGCTGGATGACTGACTGACTGACTGACTGACTGACTGGATGACTGACTGACTAACTGGCTGGCTGACTGGCTCACTGTTATTGCACACAGTGTGAGCCCATGCAACTTATTATGTGACTTGTTAAGCACATTTTTACTCCTGAACTTATTTAGGCTTGCCATAACAAAAGCGGTTGAATACTTATTGACTCAAGACATTTCAGCTTTTCATTTTTAGTTAATTTGTAAACATTTCTAAAAACATAATTCCACTTTGACATGATGGGTTATTGTGTGTAGGCCAGTGACACAAAATCTCAATTTAATCCATTTTAAATTCAGGCTGTAAAACAACACAATGTGGAAAAAGTAAAGGGGTGTGAATACTTTCTGAAGTACTGTATGTTAGTCAAGAAACCTTTACTGTCTTCCAACAGGTGGCGTCACAACCAATCAGTGCAGGCGGAATCGTTGCATTTTTTTAGTCATTTTAGCAGACGCTCTTATCCAGAGCGACTTACAGGAGCAATTAGGGTTAAGTGCCTTGCTTAAGGGCACATCGACAGATATTTCACCTAGTCGGCTCGGAATTAGAACCAGCAACATTTCAGTTACTGGCACAATGCTCTTACCCACTAAGCTACCTGCCGCCCCATCAGGCAGCAGGTAGCGCCATCTAACATGATGGTTGTTGCGCCATCTAACATGAAAAAAATACTAATTTACTATAAAATACTACATTACTTACTATATAATTCTATAGTAAACTGTGGTATACTGTAGAATACCATACTACACACTGTAGTATCCCTCGATCATGTGTAGTACTTACTATAGAATGTTGTAGTATACTGTAGAATACTATAGTAAATACTAAAGTATTATCCGCAAAAAAACTATGTAGTAAATACTACAGTAATGTCTGCAAAAACACTACAGACAAAATAATAATAATCTTAAACTATAGTCAATAATACTGTATTTAATGTGCCCTGCCAATTCCCCTCACCCATATCGTAATTTGCGCCACTCATAAGTGAGTAACCTATATGTCAAGTATAGACCATATACAATGAGTGCGCAAAACATTAGGAACACCTTCCTAATATTGAGTTACACCCACTTTTGGCCTCAGAACAGCCTCATTTCGTCGGGGCATGGACTCTACAAGGTGTCGAAAGCGTTCCACAGGGATGCTGGCCCATGTTGACTCCAATGCTTCCCACGGGTTGTGTCAAATTGGCAGGATGTCCTTTGGGTGATGGACCATTCTTGATACACACGACAAAATGTTGAGCGTGAAAAACCCAGCAGCGTTGCAGTCCTTGACACAAACCGGTGCGCCTGGCACCTACTACCATACCCCTTTCAAAGGCACTTCAAATATTTTGTCTTGCCCGTTCACCCTCTGAATGGCACACATACACAATCCATGTCTCAACTTTCTCAAGGCTTAAAAAATCCTTCTTTAACCCGTCTCCTCCCCTTCATCTACACTGATTGAAGTGGATTTAACAGGTGACATCAGTAAGGGATCATAGCTTCCACCTGGAATCACCTGGTCAGTCTATGTCATGGAAACAGTTTTGTATACTCAGTGTATTGTGTTCCCTACAGTACATAGAAAACACCTATCCATTCAGACCCCAGTCTTACCTACCTAGAGGTTATGGAAAACGTGCTCTTTTAGTATTTTTCCAGTAGGTTTCCTGAAAGCCTCCACGTCTATGCTTAAGATAATAAACCAAAAACACTATAGTAAATATTACAGTAATGTCAGAATAAACACTACAGTAAAAACTACAGTGTACTACAATCCCACAGTATTCTGACCAGAAAATGTCTTCATTATTAGTGTCATTCGTCTCTGTAGTCCACAGCTTGGGGAAGCAACAACAGACACCAGAACAGAGAGATAAACAAAAGGAGAGAGAGCACAGCTTTCTTCAGTGTCCATAAAACCATACCTCTTCTCTATCCACGGGGAAACCAGCCTGATGTGAAGCTCGCTCAATAAAATGTTAAAAAAGGAGACAGAAATATCCAGACTCTGGTTAAACAGGTAAAAACAACAACATTGTATTGGATTAGTAATGACTCATAACGGTCCAGTGGTTTTAACACAGCTGTGTGTGTTAGCCGAAGGGCATCTCTCTCTATACAGCCTGCCTGGCTGGCTCCCTCTCTGGCTGTATTCTCTCTCTATACAGCCTGCCTGGCTGGCTCCCTCTCTGGCTGTATTCTCTCTCTATACAGCCTGCCTGGCTGGCTCCCTCTCTGGCTGTATTCTCTCTCTATACAGCCTGCCTGGCTGGCTCCCTCTCTGGCTGTATTCTCTCTCTATACAGCCTGCCTGGCTGGCTCCCTCTCTGGCTGTATTCTCTCTCTATACAGCCTGCCTGGCTGGCTCCCTCTCTGGCTGTATTCTCTCTCTATACAGCCTGCCTGGCTGGCTCCCTCTCTGGCTGTATTCTCTCTCTATACAGCCTGCCTGGCTGGCTCCCTCTCTGGCTGTATTCTCTCTCTATACAGCCTGCCTGGCTGGCTCCCTCTCTGGCTGTATTCTCTCTCTATACAGCCTGCCTGGCTGGCTCCCTCTCTGGCTGTATTCTCTCTCTATACAGCCTGCCTGGCTGGCTCCCTCTCTGGCTGTATCCCAAATGGTGCCAGGGCCCTGGTCTAAAGTAGTGCACTATAAAGGAAATAGGCTGCCATTTGGGACACACGTTCTGTGATTCATATAGTAATGACCCTCTCCCACTCCACTATACTCTACTCTACTCTACTCTACTCTACTATACTATACTCCACTATACTCTACTCCACTCTACTATACTCTACTCTACTCTACTATACTCTACTATACTTTACTCTACTATACTCTACTCTACTATACTCTACTATACTTTACTCTACTATACTCTACTATACTCCACTACATTCTCATATACTCTACTATACTCTCATATACTCTACTCTACTATTGTATACTCTACTCTATTATATTATACTCTACTATACTCCACTATACTCCACTCTACTCCACTCTACTATACTCTACTATACTCTACTATACTCTACTATACTCTACTATACTCTACTATACTCTACCCCACTCTACTCTACTCTACTCTACTCTGCTATACTCTACTTTAATCTACTATACTCTAATATACTATACTATACTCTACTATACTCTACTATACTCCACTATACTCTACTATACTCTACTATACTCTACTATACTCTACTATACTCTACTATACTCTAGTCCCGTGTGGCTCAGTTGGTAGAGCATGGCATTTGCAACGCCAGAGTTGTAGGTTCGTTTCCCACGGGGGGCAGTATGAAAAAATGTATGCACTCACTAACTGTAAGTCGCTCTGGATAAGAGCATCTGCTAAAATGTAAAATGTACTCTACTCCACTATACTCCACTATACTCCACTATAATATACTCTACTCTACTCCACTATACTCTACTCTACTCCACTATACTCTACTCTACTCTAAACTAAAGGTGAAGAATGGAGAGTGTTTCTTCTCTTCAAATGTTGCCTGGTCTGGTTCCATCCTCTGATCACTGCTGTGGTCCTCAGCCATGTGAACCTTCCTCCCTGCCTCCCATCCAGTCCTCAGCCATGTGAACCTTCCTCCCTGCCTCCCATCCAGTCCTCAGCCATGTGAACCTTCCTCCCTGCCTCCCATCCAGTCCTCAGCCATTTGAACCTTTCTCCCTGCCTCCCATCCATCGAGGAGCCCCATCTCGCTCGCCCCTCTTAGCCCAGAGTTCTCACAGATTAATGGAGGTCCAGGAAAGACAAACTGCTCCTCATCAGCCAGGTGGAGTTAGGGGGTGAGATACTGTAGCAGGCAAGGAGGAAGACAGAGAGGGTGAGATACTGTAGCAGGCAAGGAGGAAGACAGAGAGGGTGAGATACTGTAGCAGGCAAGGAGGAAGACAGAGAGGGTGAGATACTGTAGCAGGCAAGGAGGAAGACAGAGAGGGTGAGATACTGTAGCAGGCAAGGAGGAAGACAGAGAGGGTGAGATACTGTAGCAGGCAAGGAGGAAGACAGAGAGGGTGAGATACTGTAGCAGGCAAGGAGGAAGACAGAGAGGGTGAGATACTGTAGCAGGCAAGGAGGAAGACAGAGAGGGTGAGATACTGTAGCAGAGATGGGAAGTACATTGTGCAGGGAGAAATACCTCTACTTTGTGGGGGCCTAGGGGTAGCGGGCCTGGGGGAATTGGTAAGGAAGAGGTCTGGTTATCCAAAAGAGACATTTTCCCAACAAACCCCATTTC
>NC_059202.1:28456983-28519483 GCF_020615455.1 Coregonus clupeaformis
TCAAAGCATGCCAGGGATCTGCTTCCCCTAATCCATCAGAGAAGTTGCTCTGTGCTCCGCTCGCTGGGAAGGAGCTGGCCATGGAATGAGATGTGTAATGGAAAAGACTCCCCAGTTATCTTTACATTCAGCTAGACCACTTAATATTAAGAGGAGAGGAGAATCCAGATATATATCTAGATAGAGGAGAATCCAGAAATACACTGCTCAAAAAAATAAAGGGAACACTTAAACAACACATCCTAGATCTGAATGAATGAAATAATCTTATTAAATACTTTTTTCTTTACATAGTTGAATGTGCTGACAACAAAATCACACAAAAATTATCAATGGAAATCAAATGTATCAACCCATGGAGGTCTGGATTTGGAGTCACCCTCAAAATTAAAGTGGAAAACCACACTACAGGCTGATCCAACTTTGATGTAATGTCCTTAAAACAAGTCAAAATTAGGCTCAGTAGTGTGTGTGGCCTCCACGTGCCTGTATGACATCCCTACAACGCCTGGGCATGCTCCTGATGAGGTGGCGGATGGTCTCCTGAGGGATCTCCTCCCAGACCTGGACTAAAGCATCCGCCAACTCCTGGACAGTCTGTGGTGCAACGTGGCGTTGGTGGATGGAGGCGAGACATGATGTCCCAGATGTGCTCAATTGGATTCAGGTCTGGGGAACGGGCGGGCCAGTCCATAGCATCAATGCCTTCCTCTTGCAGGAACTGCTGACACACTCCAGCCACATGAGGTCTAGCATTGTCTTGCATTAGGAGGAACCCAGGGCCAACCGCACCAGCATATGGTCTCACAAGGGGGTCTGAGGATCTCATCTCGGTACCTAATGGCAGTCAGGCTACCTCTGGCGAGCACATGGATGGCTGTGCGGCCCCCCAAAGAAAATGCCACCCCACACCATGACTGACCCACCGCCAAACCGGTCATGCTGGAGGATGTTGCAGGCAGCAGAACGTTCTCCACGGCGTCTCCAGACTCTGTCACGTCTGTCACATGTGCTCAGTGTGAACCTGCTTTCATCTGTGAAGAGCACAGGGCACCAGTGGTGAATTTGCCAATCTTGGTGTTCTCTGGCAAATGCCAAACGTCCTGCACGGTGTTGGGCTGTAAGCACAACCCCCACCTGTGGACGTCGGGCCCTCATACCACCCCCATGGAGTCTGTTTCTGACCGTTTGAGCAGACACATGCACATTTGTGGCCTACTGGAGGTCATTTTGCAGGGCTCTGGCAGTGCTCCTCCTGCTCCTCCTTGCACAAAGGCGGAGGTAGCGGTCCTGCTGCTGGGTTGTTGCCCTCCTACGGCCTCCTCCACGTCTCCTGATGTACTGGCCTGTCTCCTGGTAGCGCCTCCATGCTCTGGACACTACGCTGACAGACACAGCAAACCTTCTTGCCACAGCTCGCATTGATGTGCCATCCTGGATGAGCTGCACTACCTGAGCCACTTGTGTGGGTTGTAGACTCCGTCTCATGCTACCACTAGAGTGAAAGCACCACCAGCATTCAAAAGTGACCAAAACATCAGCCAGGAAGCATAGGAACTGAGAAGTGGTCTGTGGTCACCACCTACAGAACCACTCCTTTATTGGGGGTGTCTTGCTAATTGCCTATAATTTCCACCTGTTGTCTATTCCATTTGCACAACAGCATGTGAAATGTATTGTCAATCAGTGTTGCTTCCTAAGTGGACAGTTTGATTTCACAGAAGTGTGATTGACTTGGAGTTACATTGTGTTGTTTAAGTGTTCCCTTTATTTTTTTGAGCAGTGTATATCTAGATAGAGGAGAATCCAGATATCTAGATAGAGGAGAATCCAGATATATATCTAGATAGAGTAGAATCCAGATATACAGTGCATTCGGAAAGTATTCAGACCCCTTCCCTTTTTCCACATTTTGTTATGTTACAGCCTTATTCTAAAATTGATTAAATAAATAAAAATCCTTATCAGTCTACACACAATACCCCATAATGACAAAGTGAAAACAGGTTATTAGAAATGTTTGCAAATTTATAAAACATTTCAAATAGAAATACCTTATTAACATAAGTATTCAGACCCTTTGCTATGAGATTCGAAATTGAGCTCAGGTGCATCCTGTTTCCATTGATCATCCTTGAGATGTTTCTACAACTTGATTAGAGTCCACCTGTGGTAAATTCAATTGATTGGACATGATTTGGAAAGGCACACACCTGTCTATTTAAGGTCCCACAGTTGACAGTGCATGTCAGAGCAAAACCAAGCCAGGAGGTCGAAGGAATTGTCCGTAGAGCTCAGAGACACTGATCTGGGGAAAGGTACCAACATATTCTGCAGCATTGAAGGTCCCCAAGAACACAGTGGCCTCCATCATTCTTAAATAGAAGAAGTTTGGAACCACCAAGACTCTTCCTAGAGCTGGCCGTTCGGCCAAACTGAGCAATCGGGGGAGAAGGGCCTTGGTCAGAGAGGTGACCAAGAACCCGATGGTCACTCTGACAGAGCTCCAGAGTTCCTATGTGGAGATGGGAGAACCTTCCAGAAGGACAACCATCTCTGCAACACTCCACCAATCAGCCCTTTATGGTAGAGTGGCCAGACGGAAGCCACTCCTCAGTAAAAGGCACATGACAACCCACTTGGAGTTTGCCAAAAGGCACCTAAAGGACTATCAGACCATGAGAAACAAGGTTCTCTGGTCTGATGAAACAAAGATTGAACTCTTTGGCCTGAATGCCAAGGGTCACGTCTGGAGGAAACATGGCACCATCCCTATGGTGAAGCATGGGGGTGGCAGCATCATGATGTGGGGATGTTTTTCAGCGGCAGGGACTGGGAGACTAGTCAGGATCGAGGGAAAGTTGAACGGAGCAAAGTACAGAGAGATCCTTGATGGAAACCTGCTCCAGAGCGCTCAGGACCTCAGACTGGGGTGAAGGTTCGCCTTCCAACAGGACAACAACCCTAAGCACACAGCCAAGACAATGCAGGAGTGGCTTTGGGACAAGTCTCTGAATATCCTTGAGTGGCCCAGCCAGAGCCCGGACTTGAACCCAATCGAACATCTCTGGAGAGACCTGAAAATAGCTGTGCAGCGAATCTCCCCATCCAACCTGACAGAGCTTGAGAGGATCTGTAGAGAAAAATGGGAGAAACTCCCCAAATACAGGTGTGCCAAGCTTGCAGCGTCATACCGAAGAAGACTCGAGGCTGTAATCGCTGTAAAAGGTGCTTCAACAAAGTTTTTTATTTTTAATACATTTGCAACAATTTCTAAAAACCTGTTTTTGCTTTGTCATTATGGGGTATTGTGTGTAGATTGATGAGGGAAAAAAACAATTTAATCAATTTTAGAATAAGGCTGTAACGTAACAAAATGTGGAAAAAGTCAAGGGGTCTGAATACTTTCCAAATGCACTGTAATTTAAAACGTCACACATAGCCTACATATCATTACCTACACACAAAATGTTTAGGTCAAATAGGGGAGAGGCGTTGTGCTGTGAGGTGTTGCTTTATCAGTTATTTTAAACCAGGTTTGCTGTTCATTTGAGCAATATGAGATGGAAGGAAGTTACATGCAATAATGGCTTTATATAATACTGTACGCTTTCTTGAATTTGTTCTGGATTTGGGGACTGTGAAAAGACACCTGGTGGGGTAAGTGTGTGTGTCAGAGCTGTGTGTAAGTTGAATATGCAAACAATTTGGAACTTTCAACACATTAATGTTTGTTATAAAAATAAGAAGTGATGCAGTCAGTCTCTTCTCAACTTTTAGCCAAGAGAGACTGGCATGCATAGTATTTATTTTAGCCCTCTGATTACAATGAAGAGCAAGACGTACCACTCTGTTCTGGGCCAACTGCAGCTTAACTAGGTCTTTCTTTGCAGCACGACTGGACAATAATCAAGATAAGACAAAACTAGAGCCTGCAGGACTTGCTTTTTGGTGTATGGTGTCAAAAAAGCAGAGCATCTCTTTATTACGGACAGACCTCTCCCCAATTTTACAACCATTGAATCTATATGTTTTGACCATGACAGTTTACAATCTAAGGTAATGCCAAGTAATTTAGTCTCCCAACTTGTTCGACAGCCACACAATTTCATAACCAGATTCATCTGAGGATTAGAGCTCAGGGAATGATTTGTACCAAATACAATGCTCTTAGTTTTAGAGATGTTCAGGGACAGTTTATTACTGGCCACACATTCCAAAACGGACTGCAACTACTTATTAAGGGTTTCAGTGACTTCATTAGCTGTGGTTGCTGATGCGTACTGTATATGGTTGAATCATCAGCATACATGGACACACATGCTTTGTTTAATGCCAGTGGAAGGTCATTGGTAAAAATAGAAAAGAGTAGAGGGCCTAGAGAGCTGCCCTGCGGTACACCACACCCTACATGTTTGACATTAGAGAGGCTTCCACTAAAGAAAACCCTCAGAGTTATATTAGATTAGATAGCTCTGAATCCACAATATGGCAGAGGTTGAAAAGCCATAACACATACGTTTTCTCAACAACAGGTTATGGTCAATAATATCAAAGGCTGCACTGAAATCTAACAGCTCCCAATATCTTATTATAATAAATGTATTTCAACCAATCATCAGTCATTTGTGTCAGTCAGTACATGTTGAGTGCCCTTCTCTATAAGCATGCCCAAAGTCTATTGTCAATTTGGTCAAATACAAACTTTTCCAACAGTTTGCTAAGAGCTGGCAACAAGCTGATTGGTCTGCTCTTAGAACCAGTAAAGGCAGCTTTACCACTCTTGGGTAGCGGAATGACTTTGGCTTCCCTCCAGGCCTGAGGACAAACACCTTTCTCTATACTCAGACTAAATATATGACAGATAGGAGTGGCTAATAAGTCAGCTACCATCCTCAGTAGCTTTCCATCTAAGTTGTGAAGTGCCAGGAGGTTTGTCATTATTGATTGATAACAATAATCTTTACACGTCGCCCACACTAACTTTACAAAATCCAAACTTACAATACATTTCTTTCATTATATGTTTTTTAATGCATGAGTTCGAAGGCTGACTGTTCGTTGTCGGCGTTTCCTGCCAAAGTTTGCCCACTTTGCCAATAAAGTAATCATTAAAATAATTGGCAACGTCAAATGGTTTTGTGATGAATAAGCCATCTGATTCGATGAAAGATGGAGTTGAATTTGTCTTTCTGCCCATCATTTTACTTAACAGTATGTTGTCTCATTACAACACTAGGGTCATACTAATGTTATAACAGTACATTGTCACATTAAAATACTACACTCGGCTGGCTCTCTTCCCCTGGTTCTCTTGTCAATCGTGCAGTATTCTTTAGGGAGCTTGGTATTTCCAATAGTGACTTCCTCTCCCGGATGTCTGTACCTCGGCTGAGTCTGAGTTGCGGGCCGTGGAGATGGACTGGGTCTTTGGCCGGAGCAAATGTCTTGTCTGCTGTCGCCGGTTACGGGAGGCTAATCAAAGAGAGAGGGCGACCAGATTCGGCGGGTACCCCCCCCGCCTGTGTCTGCCTTGGTCAAGCACCGCTTGCCTCTCTTCCCAGACTTGTCGATGAAAGGTCCGGTCCCACGTAAACTTTCGAGACTAGGCTAGCTAAACAAGCGCTGCATAGTGTGCTAGCCAGGTTAGCTAACTCACCGAGGCGAGCTAGCTACTGCTAGCTATTCCTGCCTCCCAAACAGTGGAGTTGCTGGGGTAGCTCTCTTATTTAGTACACGTAGCATTAAGTCGTTATTCTAAACGGACCGTGCTGCGGTCAAAGTGGCTAGCTAGCCCAGCTTAGACTAAAGAGCCTCCTGGCTAACGTCGGCTAGCATGCATAACATTCGGCGAATGAAACGTACTAGCTTTCCCCCGACGCTATGGCAACCCCATTCCTATTTACAATTCCTGGAGTTAGAAGTGGAGGAAGAGGGGCTTGCGTGCCCCTCCGATGAGGGAGCAGCACCCCCAGGCATTTGGCTCGGGTAACCCCCGGAGCGAGGGGCCTTAGCACGGTTCTGAGCTACCAGTGTACCCCTCCACAAAAAAAGATTACTGTGACAACAGTGCCCCCCACGTTTGGTTACGGTCAAACTGGGTACTACATCAGCCATTGCCGGAGCCCCCTGTGCACGTAAGGCGGCCGGGCTTCATGCAGGCTAAACAGGTTATGGGCTCTATAAGCGATTGGTTGTTGGTAGCGTAGTCGAGGGAATGAGCAGGGTTGAACATGACCACGCTGTTATCCACAGTCTCTGTGGTTCATATGAACCCCCGAAATGAGCCGTCTATCTCCAGCTCAACGCTTTTCATTCCTGGGAATTAGATTCAATTAAGAATTGCCGCTGTCTGTTACCGCAGAAGGGGTCCATTTTTATAATAATAATAATATGCCATTTAGCAGACGCTTTTATCCAAAGCGACTTAAAGTCATGCGTGCATACATTTTTTTTTTTGTGTATGGGTGGTCCCGGGGATCGAACCCACTACCTTGGCGTTACAAGCGCCGTGCTCTACCAGCTGAGCTACAGAGGACCACGGAGTGGTTAGTTGTCTGTCCCATTCCCAACTATGTTACAAGGTGCTTTGTCGCAAGTACCTATCTGACTGGTCGCTAGGTTAACCTCCATGATAACTTTTTTTCCCTGGGTCTATTTTTAATGCGTATGGTCCAGTGCTGGGTGCCAGATGGTTACCGCAACCCATCTTACCTCCTAAACCGAGTGAGGCTCGTTGTGATAACAACAATAACCAGTCGGGGTACAGTGAGGGGGGGAAAGTATTTGATCCCCTGCTGATTTTGTACGTTTGCCCACTGACAAAGAAATGATCAGTCTATAATTTTAATGGTAGGTTTATTTGACTATGCCCTACAGGTCTCTAGCTTTGAGCTATTTCCCTTTTCACCTCCTCCATTTGCTTCTGAGAAGCAACGGAGGTTCCGTGACCCGTGTCCAGTACAAGCTTTACGCAAGTACGTTGAGCGGACCCAGGATATCCGGTTATGTGACTGGCCTTTTGTCTGTTTTGCTTATCCAGGTCATGGCAGAGCGCTCTTTAAGCAGTGGCTCTCCCACTAGATTGTAGAGGCTATCTCCATGGCAGCAAGGGGCAAGGGGTTACCTAGCAGTGGCTATCTCCATGGCAGCAAGGGGCAAGGGGTTACCTAGCAGTGGCTATCTCCATGGCAGCAAGGGGCAAGGGGTTACCTAGCAGTGGCTATCTCCATGGCAGCAAGGGGCAAGGGGTTACCTAGCAGTGGCTATCTCCATGGCAGCAAGGGGCAAGGGGTTACCTAGCAGTGGCTATCTCCATGGCAGCAAGGGGCAAGGGGTTACCTAGCAGTGGCTATCTCCATGGCAGCAAGGGGCAAGGGGTTACCTAGCAGTGGCTATCTCCATGGCAGCAAGGGGCAAGGGGTTACCTAGCAGTGGCTATCTCCATGGCAGCAAGGGGCAAGGGGTTACCTAGCAGTGGCTATCTCCATGGCAGCAAGGGGCAAGGGGTTACCTAGCAGTGGCTATCTCCATGGCAGCAAGGGGCAAGGGGTTACCTAGCAGTGGCTATCTCCATGGCAGCAAGGGGCAAGGGGTTACCTAGCAGTGGCTATCTCCATGGCAGCAAGGGGCAAGGGGGTTACCTAGCAGTGGCTATCTCCATGGCAGCAAGGGGCAAGGGGTTACCTAGCAGTGGCTATCTCCATGGCAGCAAGGGGCAAGGGGTTACCTAGCAGTGTACACGCCAACTCCACCAGGGGTCTGGCGGAATCTTGGGCATTATTTAAAGGGTTGACTGTCGGGGATATTTGTGCTGCAGTGAGTTGAGCATCACCACACACTTTTTGTGAGGTTTTATTGCTTGGATGTCACTGCTACCCGTGTAGCCCACAGTGTGCTTACAGCTGGGACAGGGGAGTGTCATTAGGCAACGCACGGTGTGCGCAATACCCAGACTACCGCATCTTACATTTAAGTCATTTAGCAGACACTCTTATCCAGAGCGACTTATCTTGCAGGGTAGAGATCTGGGTGGTCTGCCATGGGTTGTGTTGTACCGAGAGCACTGACTGAAAAGGAACGTAACGTTATGACTATAACTATGGTTGAAGGACAGAAACACCTGTTTGGTCCCGCGCCGCCTGGTTCTGGGCTCGGTGAAGAGCGGGACTCAATGGAAGAAATCTATCTGAGCCTCAGGGGGTTATCACTTGTGGAAGCCGGCGCTTCCAGCGAGACATGGATTACATTGGCCTTGTCAGGCGTGATTTTAGTTAATCACTCAAAGTTGCGAGAGTGCGAATCCATAGTTGCGTTGTACCTCGTTTCCCTCCTTCAGGGAACAGTAGTTATAGTCATAACATTACATTTGTGTCTGTGTGAAAGATAAACAAACACAGAAAACCTATAGCGATGCTAGCTATTCAAGCGCATTGACTAATTGTAAATGGACCAATTTCATCAATGTTCCACTTGATAAACTGCAATGGTACGCCACAGTCTCCATTTTAGAACATGACTAGGTCTAGCCTGGCTTACAGATGAGACATTACAGTACATATGTAGGATCTTAATTTGAGCCAGTTTGCTACAGCAGGAAAATAATCCTTCAGCAACAGGAAATGTGAATTATTATGTGGATTCTAATTAATGGACATTTTTGTAGGGGTTGATAAATTTTTCGTTAGGGCAAATCAAATGTGAAATTTCAAAGTGGAAATTATAAACTTTAGAAGCCATTTTAAAAACTCAAAAGCACTACTAGTTTGCATTTCCTGCTTTGCAGGAAAATTCTCAGCAACAAAAGAGTGACCAAATTAAGATCCTACATCTGTATCTGCATCCCAAATGACACCATATAATAGGGTGCTAAACACAGCTTGGTGTAATGCAGGTATTTATCACATTATCAACAGAGATGTAAATAGATTATTGCTTCACAAGTCGTCTAATAGAAAGAATATTGACTGTGAAAAGAAGAAACGCATCACGTCCCCGTGTAGCTCAGTTGGTAGAGCGTGGCGCTTGCAACGCCAGGGTTGTGGGTTTGTTTCCCACGGGGGGGATAATGGGTATGAAAAATGTATGCACTCACTAACTGTAAGTCGCTCTGGATAAGAGCGTCTGCTAAATGACTAAAATGTAATTACAGAAGTAACTACTGTTAAACGTTTGACAGACATATTTTTTATATATACAGTTGAAGTCGGAAATTTATATACACTAAGGTTGGAGTCATTAAAACTTTTTTGTTAACAAACTATAGCTTTGGCAAGTCGGTTAGGACATCTACTTTGTGCATGACACAAGTCATTTTTCCAACAATTGTTTACAGACAGATTATTTCACTTATAATTCACTGTATCACAATTCCAGTGGGTCAGAAGTTTACATACACTAAGTTGACTGTGCCTTTAAACAGCTTGTAAAATTCCAGAAAATCAATTGAGTCAATTGGAGGTGTACCTGTGGATGTATTTCAAGGCCTACCTTCAAACTCAGTGCCTCTTTGCTTGACATCATGGGAAAATCAAAAGAAATCAGCCAAGACCTCAGAAAAAAATGTGTAGACCTCCACGTCTGGTTCAACCATGGGAGCAATTTCCAAACGCCTGAACGTACCACGTTCATCTGTACAAACAATAGTACGCAAGTATAAACACCATGGGACCACGCAGCCGTCATACCGCTCAGGAAGAAGACGTGTTCTGTCTCCTAGAGATGAATGTACATTGGTGCGAAAAGTGCAAATCAATCCCAGAACAACAGCAAAGGACCTTGTGCAGATGCTGGAGGAAACAGGTACAAAAGTATCTATATCCACAGTAAAACAAGTCCTATATCGACATAACCTGAAAGGCTGCTCAGCAAGGAAGAAGCCACTGCTCCAAAACCGCCATAAAAAAGCCAGACTACGGTTTACAACTGCACATGGGGACAAAGATCGTATCTTTTGGAGAAATGTCCTCTGGTCTGATGAAACAAAAATAGCACTGTTTGGCCATAATGACCATTGTTATGTTTGGAGGAAAAAGGGGTATGCTTGCAAGCCGAAGAACACCATCCCAACCGTGAAGCACGGGGTGGCAGCATCATGCTGTGGGGGTGCTTTGCTGCAGGAGTAGCCCACTGAGGGTGACACTGATTTTAAAGTTGTAGGTAGGGCTACCCTGACCCCCGGAGAGAGCTGGTCTGACATCATAACCATGAATAAACCTATTTCCCTACATGATGAGATGTAACAAGGCTTCAAGTTGTCTCATAACAGGGTGTGGAGTTGTGGAGCCTGTTAGGGACAAACTGAGCCAAGATAAGCCAGAGATAAGTTGGTCATCATAGAAACAGCCATCCATCAGTCTATCTTTTGAACATAACCTTTTCATGGGATCATATATTTTTTTATTATGGGCCATTTTACAACGCTCTTCACAATGGAAATTACCAAATTACTTAGTCATCATCTGCAGAGAGAGAGAGAGAGAGAGAGAGAGAGAGAGAGAGAGAGAGAGAGAGAGAGAGAGAGAGAGAGAGAGAGAGAGAGAGAGAGAGAGAGAGAGAGAGAGAGAGAGAGAGAGAGAGAGAGAGAGAGAGAGAGAGAGAGAGAGGGGGAGGAGAGAGAGAGAGAGAGAGAGAGAGAGAGAGAGAGAGAGAGAGAGAGAGAGAGAGAGAGAGAGAGAGAGAGAGAGAGAGAGAGAGAGAGAGAGAGAGAGAGAGAGAGAGAGAGAGAGAGAGAGAGAGAGAGAGAGAGAGAGAGAGAGAGAGAGAGAGAGAGAGAGAGAGAGAGAGAGGGGGAAGAGAGAGAGAGAGAGAGAGAGACTGGAAACCTGGGTGTGTCTCATGCAATTCACATAATTCTTTATTTCTCTCTTTTAAACCAAGCACCTAAACACCACCAAATTCATATATCAACTGTAGCCAACATAGCAATCATAAAAATATCAATTATTGTCAAACTGGACAGCAAAAAACTCAAAATGTTATGCCCCTGCTTTGCATTAAGTGTTATCAAAACAATAAATATCCCAAACAATGAAATGCATTGACTGACATTATAAATATCTTATAATTAACATTTTATAATGAACATCTTATAAATGAACATCTTATATTGATCTCTGGACTATTTGTGACTGATATAACAAAAACAAAACTAGCTTGTCATTTTCATATAGAAAATGTAGTCAATTCTCAATCATGTTAGGCTAGTAAGTGAAACATATAGGCTATATAGATATAGAGATCATTGAAATTCACTCAGCCAGTGAACACCCAGCAGGTCACATAATCTACAAATGGGAAGATAACTTCTCCCAAGGCTTCTGGATGACTTACCGCTTTGCTCTCCCAGAAATACCAGTTTGAATTTTCTTAAGGGGTTGCCAAAGTCACTACCCACAGACATGTTTTTAGGGTTGAATTTTCTAAACGAGTCGGATGATGAGATGCTCTTCTTTCCCAGCGGTCGGTCCGGGGGCTGTGGTGTTGTGGTGCTGATGATGTTCAAACTGAAACGCGACGCCTTAATCCGTTCAACCTGCTCGCGCTCTCCCTCCGCGAGCGTTGCTGTTATTTTTTTTTATGCCGATCTGCGCCTGCGCGGCCTCTCCTCGCTCTCCGGTCCGCCGCCCGCTCCTTTCTGCTGACACATGACGTCATGCGAAACCGGAGTGAGGAAAACCTTTCCCCTAGTCTTGTGTACAACGTCTTCGATTATTCGTTACATTAGCCCTCCTGTGTTTCTGAACCCCTTCTCGAACTTTCTCTCTCTGTAGCACTTCAGTTACTAATATATATATTGCATCGCCAGGCTTGCAACGCCAGGGTTGTGGGTTCGATTCACACGGGGAGCCAGTATGAAAAATGTATGCACTCACTAACTGTAAGTCGCTCTGGATAAGAGCGTCTGCTAAATGACTAAGATGTAAAAAAAAAAAATGTATACACACACATAGAGAGAGAGACTCACACTCTCCCCAGACACACACACAGAGAGAGAGAGACTCACACTCTCCCCAGACACACACACAGAGAGAGAGACTCATGCTCTCTTAACTTTTCCTTCACAATATAAACAAAATTGTATTATTTACATGAGTCATTTGGTGCTGAATATAACGCACATACATGAAGATGATCTAAATGGATCATAATATTGTATTACAATTATATTTAAACAAGAGAACAATTATTTAAACAGTGTCATTGATATTTGATGCATAGCATGTTATTGTGTTTAAAGCGGATGTCATATGTTGATCATATGATTATTATGTTACCATTATTTGTATAAAACTCTATATAATGCTCACTAAATGCCTCTGTGTAAGAGACAAACATCTATAATAAATGTGAATATTAAGCTAGATTGAAACCTGAATCGACAACATCCCTGGGTTAACAGCAAGTATACAGTTGATATACAAGTATAGAGTTGATATACAGTCCTGTGTAGCTCAGTTGGTAGAGCATGGCGCTTGCAACGCCAGGGTTGTGGGTTCGATTCCCACGGGGGACCAGTATGAAAACATTTATGCACTCACTAACTGTATGTCTAGCGTCTGCTAAATGACTAAAATGTAAATATACAAGTATACAGTTGATACACAAGTATACTAGTGTAGAGTACAGTTCTCTCTGTTGAAAAGCACAGTGGACCTCAGGGCAAAACTGGTTGAGAAAACCAGCTAAGCCCACTGGGAGTTAAGTCATGTGAGACGCTTATATAGGTCTGGCTGCTCAGAGTTGTATCATAATGGTCCCTCCGGTGTATTCAGACCCTGCATTAGCAGACCATTGAAAGGCACAGTGGACCTCAGAGGCAGGTGAGTCTCTCCTCTCCTGTAAGACAGGTTAGATCGTAGTAAGGTGGTGGATTTGGACCAGTCTCCATCACGCCAGGAGCCAGGTGGTCAGTGGTATCACAGTGGTCCGTCTGGCTGTTTCTCCAGGCTGTATTCCCTGGTCCTCTGGACCTTCCATCCCACCACCCCCAGCAGGAAGATCCCCATCAGCTTGAAGGCCACCTGCAGACCCAGGTACCTGCAGAGATACATCACTGAATCAACCAACAAATAAGTCAACCAATCATTATCACTTGTATAAACGAGGCATGCCAAAAGTAGTATGAGTCCTTTTTTTCTTACCTGTTCCTCAGTATGTTATTGTCATAGTAACCACAGCCCAGCCGGTTGCCACAGGCATGTTTCCACCAGATACAGGCGCTGTCGATGGTCATGCCGAACAGGGCTGGGGCTGGCAACCAGGCTAGAATAGAGAAGGACAGGATCACATAATATATAAATCATATTATATACAGGAGCTGTGTCATGCCGAACAGGGCTGGGGCTGGTAAACAGGCTGTTATAAAATAACACTTAACTGTCAACATTGACTAGACACTGAGAGGATCTTATTCAGTAGAGCAGGGTTCTTCAATCCTGGTCCTGGAGGGCCGAAACACCTCTGTTTTTCATCCTCTCCTTCTAATCAGGGGCTAATTCAGACCTGGGAAAACCAGGTGAGTGCAATTAACTACCAGGTAGAAATAAAAAACAGAAGTGTTTCGGCCCTCCAGGACCAGGATTGAAGAACCCTGCAGTAGAGGATCAGATATCACAACTCTTATTCGCTTCTGCAGATCTCAGTGTGGTTCAAATTAGTTGTCGTCCACTGGAGGGCGCTCTAACACTACATTGATGTATACATTACTACGTTCCGTTTTGTGTTGTTTTAACAACATACTTCGACCGTCATCTGTCTTTATGAAGTATACATCCAAAGAGGACACTTACCAAGCACTCTCATGAGCAGAAACTGGACTCCTATGGCAAAAGATTTCTCTTCATGGGGAACAGTTCTGAAACAATTCAAGCAAAGACAACACAAACAGTTCATTTACAATATCACACTGAATAGTCCTGTTCAATGTCTTGCTCTCTCTTTGCACTCATAAAAAGTATTCCACATCAAATCAAATTTAATGAAATTAAACTATATACAGTGCATTCGGAAAGTATTCAGACCCTTTGACTTTTTCCACATTTTGTTACGTTACAGCCTTATTCTAAAATTGATTAACTTGTTTTTTTGTCCTCATCAATCTACATAGAAAAAAACATTTTTTTTGACATTTTAGCATTTTTATAATTAAAAGAACCCCGGAAATATCACATTTATTTAAGTATTCAGACCCTTCACTCAGTACTTTGTTGAAGCACCTTTGGCAGCGATTAGAGCCTTGAGTCTTCTTGGGTATGACGCTACAAGCTTGGCACACCTGTATTTGGGGAGTTTCTCCCATTCTTCGCTCCAGATCCTCTCAAGCTCTGTCAGGTTGGATAGGGAGCGTCGCTGCACAGCTATATTCAAGTCTCTCCAGAGATGTTCGATCAGGTTCAAGTCCGGGCTCTGGCTGGGCCACTCAAGGACATTCAGAGACTTGTCCCGAAGCCACTTCTGCGTTGTCTTGGCTGTGTACTTAGGGTTGTTGTCCTGTTGGAAGGTGAACCTGGTTTCATCAGACCAGAGAATCTTGTATTTCATGGTCTGAGAGTCCTTTAGGTGTCTTTTGGCAAACTCCAAGCGGGCTGTCATGTGCCTTTTACTGAGGAGTGGCTACCATCTGGCCACGCTACCATAAATGCCTGATTGGTGGAGTGCTGCAGAGATGGTTGTCCTTCTGGAAGGTTCTCCCATCTCCACAGAGGAACTTTGGAGCTCTGTCAGAGTGACCATCGGGTTCTTGGTCACCTCCATGACCAAGGCCCTTCTCCCCTGATTGCTCAGTTTGGCCGGGCGGCCAGCTCTAGGAATAGTCTTGGTGGTTCCAAACTTTTTCCATTTAAGAATGATGGAGGCCACTGTGTTCTTGGGGACCTTCAATGCTGCAGAAATGTTTTGGTACCCTTCCCCAGATCTGTGCCTCGACACAATCCTATCTCGGAGCTCTACGGACAATTCCTTCAACCTAATGGCTTGGTTTGTGCTCTGACATGCACTGTCAACTGTGGGACGTTATATAGACAGGTGTGTGCCTTTCCAAATCATGTCCAATCAATTGAATTTACCACAGGTGGACTCCAATCAAGTTGTAGAAACATCTCAATGATTATCAATGGAAACAGGATGCACCTGAGCTCATAGCAATGGGTCTGAATACTTATGTTTTCACTTTGTCATTATGGGGTATTGTGTGTAGATTGATGAGGAAAATATTAAATGTAATCAATTTTAGAATAAGGCTGTAATGTAACAAAATGTGGGAAAAGTCAAGGGGTCTGAAAACATTCAGAAGGCACTGTAAATATATTATTTACCTGAAGACCATCATATAGATGGGGTTGTGTGTTAGGGAGGGAGGTTACCTGAGGACCATCATATAGATGGGGTTGTGTGTTAGGGAGGGATGTTACCTGAGGACCATCATATAGATGGGGTTGTGTGTGAGGGAGGGAGGTTACCTGAGGACCATCATATAGATGGGGTTGTGTGTGAGGGAGGGAGGTTACCTGAGGACCATCATATAGATGGGGTTGTGTGTTAGGGAGGGAGGTTACCTGAGGACCATCATATAGATGGGGTTGTGTGTTAGGGAGGGAGGTTACCTGAGGACCATCATATAGAGGGGGTTGTGTGTGAGGGAGGGAGGTTACCTGAGGACCATCATATAGATGGGGTTGTGTGTTAGGGAGGCGATCATTCCGGCCAGAGAGATGATGAACATGACAGGAAGCAGGAAGTGAGGACATTGGTTGGGGCAGGGTCCGGGGCGGGCAGTACCCTGGCTGTGACCTGTACAGATGCAGTCCGTGTACTCCTACAGCAGGAGAACAGAGAAGACACCGGTATCATTACGTAAAGATAGACTATATATGCAATACATTTTCCAGCAACATTTTAAAAAGAAAATTGACAGATCCTTGTTTTCGTTAAGACAATGGCAACATTGTGAATGATTGAAACCCTATATTGACTTCAAAGGACTGTATACTTTACTCAATTAACATTTACAACATTAAACTAGTGTTACCTTTTCGTCTGAATTGATTGAAGTCTAACTAATTTAGTCCAGTCTTCAACATAATGGCCATGCGTGGGGGTTACCATATACATATGACTATAACTCTATTAGCTGCTCAACAGTCATCTTGGTAGTGGATTACTTACTGACTTTAACCTCTATGGCAGGACTGCCCAACCCTGTTCCTGGAGAGCTACCGTCCTGTAGGTTTTTGCTCCAACCCTAATCTAGCACCCCCCGATTCTAATAATTAGCAGGTTGATAAGATGAATCAGGTTAGTAACACTTGGGGTTGGAGCGAAAACCTACGGGAGGGTAGCTCTCCCAGGAACAGGGTTGGGCAAGTCCTGCTCTACGGGATTGGTGTCCCGTATACGGGACGGTTGAGCTAACGTGCGCTAATGTGATTAGCATGACTGTTGTAAGTAACAGCAAACTTTCCAGGACATAGACATGTCTTATATGGGCAGAAAGCTTAAAATCTTGTTAATCTAAATGCACTGTCCAATTTACAGTAGCTATTACAGTGAAAAAAATACCATGCTATTGTTGAGGAGAGTGCACAACAACAAAACACGTTAAGGGGTTAACATCTCGAAGTGGTTTTACTTCACTTAAAACACTTCCTCTGTGTCCCAGGGCTGATTACAGATCGATCGGACTGGCCCATTGATTGTTAGCCATCCACATGGTGTAGCTGTACTGGGCTCCCGAGTGGCGCAGCGGTCTAAGGCACTGCATCTCAGTGCTTGAGGCGTCGATACAGACCCCCCTGGTTCGATTCCAGGCTGTATTGCAACCGGCCGTGATTGGGAGTCCCATAGGGCGGCGCACAATTTGTCCGGGTTTGGCCGTCATTATAAATAAGAATTTGTTCTTAACTGACTTGCCTAGTTAAATAAAAAATGAACTGTAGGTAGAGACTGTAACACACAGTCAGTCAGTCACATAACGCTAGGTCTGGCCGGCTACCCTGCTGACCAATACACTTTTCTCCCTCCTAGACTAGGGAGTTTAATCAGTTCAAAACGGTTGAACATTTAGACCTATACAGAGTGGTTTTACGCTTGGTTCAATTATACCATGCTCTACTGCACCCGTAACTTCCTGTTGTCTTCATGCAAGCAAAGCCGCTGAATGTACCCTCATCAGAACCCTGAGATTAAATGACCACCCACGCACCAGAACCCTGAATCTGTTGTTGGGGTCTTTGGTGTAGTCTTTGCAGCCTGCATGGCAGGGAGACAGGTACTCAGTGTCGTCAGATCCACACACTGGGTTGAAGGCGTTAGCAGGACAGGAGCAGTTGGAATAACAGGTAGCCAGAGACCTGATGAGAAGAGAAGATGATTAGAGATGTTTAAAGAATGGTGTTGGTACCTCAATAGACTCATACCATTTTTCACACTATCGTGCCGAAATGTATTGCGCTTGCTCGGACATCGCCTTTTCACACTGTCCTTTCTAGCAGAAAAGCTCAGTACAACTCCGCTAGGCTTGGCTCAGCTCCGCTCAGCAGTGTGAAAAGGGCATTCATGTTTACTTAAGGGTTTTGTGATTACAGTGGAGGTTTGGGGTGGAGTTAAGTTCATCAGTAGAGCTCAGTGCCAAACCACATAACAGAAGACAACAGAGACATGGGGTTATGGGATGAAGGTCAGGGTTCTTGCTTATGTTATATGTTGTTCATTAGCCTCTGTTTGCTATCGTACTGTAGTAACAACATTCTAGTGTTTTGGGTTCACCGGTGGCACATCGCCAAACAATATCCTTGTCTTGGTCTTCTCAAAAAGCCATTCTTGTCCCATAAAGTTGCTAGTCTGGTTTTCAGTCTGTTGGTATCTGTCTGATAAAAGGTACAGGAAGTTTGTTATCCTCCCTGTTATGACCCCAAGGTCACCATCCTGAAACGGGCTTGTGCAAGTGTTTTACCAGGCACTTATCCAATTAATTAAAATGCTGCAGACAGTATGTCTCCACTGTTTAGCGTTTCTAGTGATAAGTGATAACTCCATTATGTTTGGCTTGGGCAGACTGTGTCTGAAGAACCCTAACTCCAGTCCCCATTACCTCCCAAGAACTCCCTGTCATTAAAAAAACGTCAGCTGACAAACTACAGACACATCAACATCATCCCCAGAAGCCCTCAGCACAACGACCCGACCAACCAGGACCTGGCCCAACCAACCAGGACATGGCCCGACCAACCAGGACATGGCCCGACCAACCAGGACATGGCCCGACCAACCAGGACATGGCCCGACCAACCAGGACATGACCTGACCAACCAGGACATGGCCCGACCAACCAGGACATGGCCCAATCAACCAGGACATGGCCCAACCAACCAGGACATGACCCAACCAAGCAGGACATGGCCCGACCAACCAGGACATGGCCCGACCAACCAGAACATGGCCCAATCAACCAGGACATGGCTCTCCAAAGATGTAACTGTTTTGCAAATATGCAGATTCCACCCCCACCCCTGACTCACCCTTGGAATTCATAGTTGACCTGTTCCACCCTCTGTGTGGGACAGCCCATGAAGAAGAGGGGGATGAGGAGGAGGACAGAGATGGAGAGCATGGCGACGGAGAAACGAGGGATGGCCTTCAGAGAGAGACCCAACCTCTTCATGATGACCCCACCCACCAGCATCCCCACGGCTACCGAAGGAAGGTTCACCGCACCTGAGGACGACACGACAGAGTGATCAGAGAAACCAGAGTTAAGATAAAATAAGATAAGATTAACATTATTGTCCCAGAGTGGAAATGTTTCTTGGACATGCAAGTGCTGCTGCTCCCTCAATAAATACACATACGCCAAAATAGATCATAAGACAGTAGAATAGATCATATGACAGTAGAATAGATCATATGACAGTAGAATAGATCATATGACAGTAGAATAGATCATATGACAGTAGAATAGATCATATGACAGTAGAATCTGACAGTAGAATAGATCATATGACAGTAGAATAGATCCTAAGACAGAATAGATCATATGACAGTAGAATATATCATAAGACAGTAGAATAGATTACAGTAGAATAGATCATATGACAGTAGAATAGATCATAAGACAGTAGAATAGATCATAAGACAGTAGAATAGATCATAAGACAGTAGAATAGATCATAAGACAGTAGAATAGATCATATGACAGTAGAATAGATCATATGACAGTAGAATAGATTACAGTAGAATAGATCATATGACAGTAGAATAGATCATATGACAGTAGAATAGATCATATGACAGTAGAATAGATCATATGACAGTAGAATAGATCATATGACAGTAGAATAGATTACAGTAGAATAGATCATATGACAGTAGAATAGATCATAAGACAGTATAATAGATCATATGACAGTAGAATAGATCATATGACAGTAGAATAGATCATATGACAGTAGAATAGATCATAAGACAGTAGAATATATCATATGACAGTAGAATAGATCATATGACAGTAGAATAGATCATATGACAGTAGAATAGATCATATGACAGTAGAATCTGACAGTAGAATAGATCATATGACAGTAGAATAGATCCTAAGACATTAGAATAGATCATATGACAGTAGAAAAGATCATAAGACAGTAGAATAGATTACAGTAGAATAGATCATAAGACAGTAGAATATATCATAAGACAGTAGAATAGATCATAAGACAGTAGAATAGATCATAAGACAGTAGAATAGATCATATGACAGTAGAATAGATCATATGACAGTAGAATAGATCATATGACAGTAGAATAGATCATATGACAGTAGAATAGATTACAGTAGAATAGATCATATGACAGTAGAATAGATCATATGACAGTAGAATAGATTACAGTAGAATAGATCATATGACAGTAGAATAGATCATATGACAGTAGAATAGATAATATGACAGTAGAATAGATCATATGACAGTAGAATAGATTACAGTAGAATAGATCATAAGACAGTATAATAGATCATATGACAGTAGAATAGATAATATGACAGTAGAATAGATCATATGACAGTAGAATAGATCATATGACAGTAGAATAGATTACAGTAGAATAGATCATAAGACAGTATAATAGATCATATGACAGTAGAATAGATCATATGACAGTAGAATAGATCATATGACAGTAGAATAGATCATATGACAGTAGAATAGATCATATGACAGTAGAATAGATTACAGTAGAATAGATCATAAGACAGTATAATAGATCATATGACAGTAGAATAGATCATATGACAGTAGAATAGATTACAGTAGAATAGATCATAAGACAGTATAATAGATCATATGACAGTAGAATAGATCATATGACAGTAGAATAGATCATAAGACAGTAGAATAGATCATAAGACAGTAGAATAGATCATATGACAGTAGAATAGATCATATGACAGTAGAATAGATCATAAGACAGTAGAATAGATCATATGACAGTAGAATAGATCATATGACAGTAGAATAGATCATATGACAGTAGAATAGATCATATGACAGTAGAATCTGACAGTAGAATAGATCATATGACAGTAGAATAGATCCTAAGACATTAGAATAGATCATATGACAGTAGAATAGATCATAAGACAGTAGAATAGATCATAAGACAGTAAGACAGTAGAATAGATCATAAGACAGTAGAATAGATCATAAGACAGTAAAATAGATCATAAGACAGTAGAATAGATCATATGACAGTAGAATAGATCATATGACAGTAGAATAGATCATATGACAGTAGAATAGATCATATGACAGTAGAATAGATAATATGACAGTAGAATAGATCATATGACAGTAGAATAGATTACAGTAGAATAGATCATAAGACAGTATAATAGATCATATGACAGTAGAATAGATAATATGACAGTAGAATAGATCATATGACAGTAGAATAGATCATATGACAGTAGAATAGATTACAGTAGAATAGATCATAAGACAGTATAATAGATCATATGACAGTAGAATAGATCATATGACAGTAGAATAGATCATATGACAGTAGAATAGATCATATGACAGTAGAATAGATCATATGACAGTAGAATAGATTACAGTAGAATAGATCATAAGACAGTATAATAGATCATATGACAGTAGAATAGATCATATGACAGTAGAATAGATTACAGTAGAATAGATCATAAGACAGTATAATAGATCATATGACAGTAGAATAGATCATATGACAGTAGAATAGATCATAAGACAGTAGAATAGATCATATGACAGTAGAATAGATCATATGACAGTAGAATAGATCATATGACAGTAGAATAGATCATATGACAGTAGAATCTGACAGTAGAATAGATCATATGACAGTAGAATAGATCCTAAGACATTAGAATACATCATATGACAGTAGAATAGATCATAAGACAGTAGAATAGATCATAAGACAGTAGAATAGATCATAAGACAGTAGAATAGATCATAAGACAGTAAAATAGATCATAAGACAGTAGAATAGATCATATGACAGTAGAATAGATCATATGACAGTAGAATAGATCATATGACAGTAGAATAGATTACAGTAGAATAGATCATATGACAGTAGAATAGATCATATGACAGTAGAATAGATTACAGTAGAATAGATCATATGACAGTAGAATAGATCATATGACAGTAGAATAGATAATATGACAGTAGAATAGATCATATGACAGTAGAATAGATTACAGTAGAATAGATCATAAGACAGTATAATAGATCATATGACAGTAGAATAGATAATATGACAGTAGAATAGATCATATGACAGTAGAATAGATCATATGACAGTAGAATAGATTACAGTAGAATAGATCATAAGACAGTATAATAGATCATATGACAGTAGAATAGATCATATGACAGTAGAATAGATCATATGACAGTAGAATAGATCATATGACAGTAGAATAGATCATATGACAGTAGAATAGATTACAGTAGAATAGATCATAAGACAGTATAATAGATCATATGACAGTAGAATAGATCATATGACAGTAGAATAGATTACAGTAGAATAGATCATAAGACAGTATAATAGATCATATGACAGTAGAATAGATCATATGACAGTAGAATAGATCATAAGACAGTAGAATAGATCATAAGACAGTAGAATAGATCATATGACAGTAGAATAGATCATATGACAGTAGAATAGATCATAAGACAGTAGAATAGATCATATGACAGTAGAATAGATCATATGACAGTAGAATAGATCATATGACAGTAGAATAGATCATATGACAGTAGAATCTGACAGTAGAATAGATCATATGACAGTAGAATAGATCCTAAGACATTAGAATAGATCATATGACAGTAGAATAGATCATAAGACAGTAGAATAGATCATAAGACAGTAGAATAGATCATAAGACAGTAGAATAGATCATAAGACAGTAAAATAGATCATAAGACAGTAGAATAGATCATATGACAGTAGAATAGATCATATGACAGTAGAATAGATCATAAGAAAGTAGAATAGATCATAAGACAGTAGAATAGATCATATGACAGTAGAATAGATCATATGACAGTAGAATAGATCATATGACAGTAGAATAGATCATATGACAGTAGAATAGATCATATGACAGTAGAATAGATTACAGTAGAATAGATCATATGACAGTAGAATAGATCATATGACAGTAGAATAGATCATAAGACAGTAGAATAGATCATATGACAGTAGAATAGATCATATGACAGTAGAATAGATCATATGACAGTAGAATAGATCATATGACAGTAGAATAGATTACAGTAGAATAGATCATAAGACAGTATAATAGATCATATGACAGTAGAATAGATCATATGACAGTAGAATAGATCATATGACAGTAGAATAGATCATAAGACAGTAGAATAGATCATAAGACAGTAGAATAGATCATATGACAGTAGAATAGATCATATGACAGTAGAATAGATCATATGACAGTAGAATATATCATATGACAGTAGAATCTGACAGTAGAATAGATCATATGACAGTAGAATAGATCCTAAGACATTAGAATAGATCATATGACAGTAGAATAGATCATAAGACAGTAGAATAGATTACAGTAGAATAGATCATATGACAGTAGAATAGATCATATGACAGTAGAATAGATCATATGACAGTAGAATAGATCATATGACAGTAGAATAGATTACAGTAGAATAGATCATATGACAGTAGAATAGATCATATGACAGTAGAATAGATCATAAGACATTAGAATAGATCATAAGACAGTAGAATAGATCATATGACAGTAGAATAGATCATATGACAGTAGAATAGATCATATGACAGTAGAATAGATCATATTACAGTAGAATAGATCATATGACAGTAGAATAGATCATATGACAGTAGAATAGATCATATGACAGTAGAATAGATCATAAGACAGTAGAATAGATCATAAGACAGTAGAATATATCATATGACAGTAGAATAGATCATATGACAGTAGAATAGATCATATGACAGTAGAATAGATCATATGACAGTAGAATAGATTACAGTAGAATAGATCATAAGACAGTATAATAGATCATATGACAGTAGAATAGATCATATGACAGTAGAATAGATCATATGACAGTAGAATAGATCATAAGACAGTAGAATAGATCATAAGACAGTAGAATAGATCATATGACAGTAGAATAGATCATATGACAGTAGAATAGATCATATGACAGTAGAATAGATCATATGACAGTAGAATCTGACAGTAGAATAGATCATATGACAGTAGAATAGATCCTAAGACATTAGAATAGATCATATGACAGTAGAATAGATTATAAGACAGTAGAATAGATTACAGTAGAATAGATCATATGACAGTAGAATAGATCATATGACAGTAGAATAGATCATATGACAGTAGAATAGATCATATAAAAGTAGAATAGATTACAGTAGAATAGATCATATGACAGTAGAATAGATCAGATGACAGTAGAATAGATCATAAGACAGTAGAATAGATCATAAGACAGTAGAATAGATCATATGACAGTAGAATAGATCATATGACAGTAGAATAGATCATATGATAGTAGAATAGATTACAGTATAATTGATCATATGACAGTAGAATAGATCATAAGACAGTAGAATAGATCATATGACAGTAGAATAGATCAGAAGACAGTAGAATAGATTACAGTAGAATAGATCATGTGACAGTAGAATAGATCATATGACAGTAGAATAGATCATAAGACAGTAGAATAGATCATATGACAGTAGAATAGATAATATGACAGTAGAATAGAACATAAGACAGTAGAATATATCATATGACAGTAGAATAGATCATATGACAGTAGAATAGATTACAGTAGAATAGATCATATGACAGTAGAATAGATCATATGACAGTAGAATAGATCATAAGACAGTAGAATAGATCATATGACAGTAGAATAGATCATATGACAGTAGAATAGATCATATGACAGTAGAATAGATCATATGACAGTAGAATAGATCATATGACAGTAGAATAGATCATATGACAGTAGAATAGATCATATGACAGTAGAATAGATCATATGACAGTAGAATAGATCATATGACAGTAGAATAGATTACAGTAGAATAGATCATATGACAGTAGAATAGATCATAAGACAGTATAATAGATCATATGACAGTAGAATAGATCATATGACAGTAGAATAGATCATATGACAGTAGAATAGATCATAAGACAGTAGAATAGATCATAAGACAGTAGAATATATCATATGACAGTAGAATAGATCATATGACAGTAGAATAGATCATATGACAGTAGAATAGATCATATGACAGTAGAATCTGACAGTAGAATAGATCATATGACAGTAGAATAGATCCTAAGACATTAGAATAGATCATATGACAGTAGAATAGATCATAAGACAGTAGAATAGATTACAGTAGAATAGATCATAAGACAGTAGAATATATCATAAGACAGTAGAATAGATCATAAGACAGTAGAATAGATCATAAGACAGTAGAATAGATCATATGACAGTAGAATAGATCATATGACAGTAGAATAGATCATATGACAGTAGAATAGATCATATGACAGTAGAATAGATTACAGTAGAATAGATCATATGACAGTAGAATAGATCATATGACAGTAGAATAGATTACAGTAGAATAGATCATATGACAGTAGAATAGATCATATGACAGTAGAATAGATCATATGACAGTAGAATAGATCATATGACAGTAGAATAGATTACAGTAGAATAGATCATAAGACAGTATAATAGATCATATGACAGTAGAATAGATCATATGACAGTAGAATAGATCATATGACAGTAGAATAGATCATATGACAGTAGAATAGATTACAGTAGAATAGATCATAAGACAGTATAATAGATCATATGACAGTAGAATAGATCATATGACAGTAGAATAGATCATATGACAGTAGAATAGATCATATGACAGTAGAATAGATCATATGACAGTAGAATAGATTACAGTAGAATAGATCATAAGACAGTATAATAGATCATATGACAGTAGAATAGATCATATGACAGTAGAATAGATTACAGTAGAATAGATCATAAGACAGTATAATAGATCATATGACAGTAGAATAGATCATATGACAGTAGAATAGATCATAAGACAGTAGAATAGATCATAAGACAGTAGAATAGATCATATGACAGTAGAATAGATCATATGACAGTAGAATAGATCATAAGACAGTAGAATAGATCATATGACAGTAGAATAGATCATATGACAGTAGAATAGATCATATGACAGTAGAATAGATCATATGACAGTAGAATCTGACAGTAGAATAGATCATATGACAGTAGAATAGATCCTAAGACATTAGAATAGATCATATGACAGTAGAATAGATCATAAGACAGTAGAATAGATCATAAGACAGTAGAATAGATCATAAGACAGTAGAATAGATCATAAGACAGTAGAATAGATCATAAGACAGTAGAATAGATCATATGACAGTAGAATAGATCATATGACAGTAGAATAGATCATAAGACAGTAGAATAGATCATAAGACAGTAGAATAGATCATATGACAGTAGAATAGATCATATGACAGTAGAATAGATCATATGACAGTAGAATAGATCATATGACAGTAGAATAGATTACAGTAGAATAGATCATATGACAGTAGAATAGATCATATGACAGTAGAATAGATCATAAGACAGTAGAATAGATCATAAGACAGTAGAATATATCATATGACAGTAGAATAGATCATATGACAGTAGAATAGATCATATGACAGTAGAATAGATCATATGACAGTAGAATATATTACAGTAGAATAGATCATAAGACAGTATAATAGATCATATGACAGTAGAATAGATCATATGACAGTAGAATAGATCATATGACAGTAGAATAGATCATAAGACAGTAGAATAGATCATAAGACAGTAGAATAGATCATATGACAGTAGAATAGATCATATGACAGTAGAATAGATCATATGACAGTAGAATAGATCATATGACAGTAGAATCTGACAGTAGAATAGATCATATGACAGTAGAATAGATCCTAAGACATTAGAATAGATCATATGACAGTAGAATAGATCATAAGACAGTAGAATAGATTACAGTAGAATAGATCATATGACAGTAGAATAGATCATATGACAGTAGAATAGATCATATGACAGTAGAATAGATCATATGACAGTAGAATAGATTACAGTAGAATAGATCATATGACAGTAGAATAGATCATATGACAGTAGAATAGATCATAAGACAGTAGAATAGATCATAAGACAGTAGAATAGATCATATGACAGTAGAATAGATCATATGACAGTAGAATAGATCATATGACAGTAGAATAGATTACAGTATAATTGATCATATGACAGTAGAATAGATCATAAGACAGTAGAATAGATCATATGACAGTAGAATAGATCATATGACAGTAGAATAGATCATATGACAGTAGAATATATCATATGACAGTAGAATCTGACAGTAGAATAGATCATATGACAGTAGAATAGATCCTAAGACATTAGAATAGATCATATGACAGTAGAATAGATCATAAGACAGTAGAATAGATTACAGTAGAATAGATCATATGACAGTAGAATAGATCATATGACAGTAGAATAGATCATATGACAGTAGAATAGATCATATGACAGTAGAATAGATTACAGTAGAATAGATCATATGACAGTAGAATAGATCATATGACAGTAGAATAGATCATAAGACAGTAGAATAGATCATAAGACAGTAGAATAGATCATATGACAGTAGAATAGATCATATGACAGTAGAATAGATCATATGACAGTAGAATAGATCATATTACAGTAGAATAGATCATATGACAGTAGAATAGATCATATGACAGTAGAATAGATCATATGACAGTAGAATAGATCATAAGACAGTAGAATAGATCATAAGACAGTAGAATATATCATATGACAGTAGAATAGATCATATGACAGTAGAATAGATCATATGACAGTAGAATAGATCATATGACAGTAGAATAGGATTACAGTAGAATAGATCATAAGACAGTATAATAGATCATATGACAGTAGAATAGATCATATGACAGTAGAATAGATCATATGACAGTAGAATAGATCATAAGACAGTAGAATAGATCATAAGACAGTAGAATAGATCATATGACAGTAGAATAGATCATATGACAGTAGAATAGATCATATGACAGTAGAATAGATCATATGACAGTAGAATCTGACAGTAGAATAGATCATATGACAGTAGAATAGATCCTAAGACATTAGAATAGATCATATGACAGTAGAATAGATCATAAGACAGTAGAATAGATTACAGTAGAATAGATCATATGACAGTAGAATAGATCATATGACAGTAGAATAGATCATATGACAGTAGAATAGATCATATAAAAGTAGAATAGATTACAGTAGAATAGATCATATGACAGTAGAATAGATCAGATGACAGTAGAATAGATCATAAGACAGTAGAATAGATCATAAGACAGTAGAATAGATCATATGACAGTAGAATAGATCATATGACAGTAGAATAGATCATATGACAGTAGAATAGATTACAGTATAATTGATCATATGACAGTAGAATAGATCATAAGACAGTAGAATAGATCATATGACAGTAGAATAGATCAGAAGACAGTAGAATAGATTACAGTAGAATAGATCATGTGACAGTAGAATAGATCATATGACAGTAGAATAGATCATAAGACAGTAGAATAGATCATATGACAGTAGAATAGATAATATGACAGTAGAATAGAACATAAGACAGTAGAATATATCATATGACAGTAGAATAGATCATATGACAGTAGAATAGATTACAGTAGAATAGATCATATGACAGTAGAATAGATCATATGACAGTAGAATAGATCATAAGACAGTAGAATAGATCATAAGACAGTAGAATAGATCATATGACAGTAGAATAGATCATATGACAGTAGAATAGATCATATGACAGTAGAATAGATCATATGACAGTAGAATAGATCATATGACAGTAGAATAGATCATATGACAGTAGAATAGATCATATGACAGTAGAATAGATCATATGACAGTAGAATAGATCATATGACAGTAGAATAGATTACAGTAGAATAGATCATATGACAGTAGAATAGATCATAAGACAGTATAATAGATCATATGACAGTAGAATAGATCATATGACAGTAGAATAGATCATATGACAGTAGAATAGATCATAAGACAGTAGAATAGATCATAAGACAGTAGAATATATCATATGACAGTAGAATAGATCATATGACAGTAGAATAGATCATATGACAGTAGAATAGATCATATGACAGTAGAATCTGACAGTAGAATAGATCATATGACAGTAGAATAGATCCTAAGACATTAGAATAGATCATATGACAGTAGAATAGATCATAAGACAGTAGAATAGATTACAGTAGAATAGATCATAAGACAGTAGAATATATCATAAGACAGTAGAATAGATCATAAGACAGTAGAATAGATCATAAGACAGTAGAATAGATCATATGACAGTAGAATAGATCATATGACAGTAGAATAGATCATATGACAGTAGAATAGATCATATGACAGTAGAATAGATTACAGTAGAATAGATCATATGACAGTAGAATAGATCATATGACAGTAGAATAGATTACAGTAGAATAGATCATATGACAGTAGAATAGATCATATGACAGTAGAATAGATCATATGACAGTAGAATAGATCATATGACAGTAGAATAGATTACAGTAGAATAGATCATAAGACAGTATAATAGATCATATGACAGTAGAATAGATCATATGACAGTAGAATAGATCATATGACAGTAGAATAGATCATATGACAGTAGAATAGATTACAGTAGAATAGATCATAAGACAGTATAATAGATCATATGACAGTAGAATAGATCATATGACAGTAGAATAGATCATATGACAGTAGAATAGATCATATGACAGTAGAATAGATCATATGACAGTAGAATAGATTACAGTAGAATAGATCATAAGACAGTATAATAGATCATATGACAGTAGAATAGATCATATGACAGTAGAATAGATTACAGTAGAATAGATCATAAGACAGTATAATAGATCATATGACAGTAGAATAGATCATATGACAGTAGAATAGATCATAAGACAGTAGAATAGATCATAAGACAGTAGAATAGATCATATGACAGTAGAATAGATCATATGACAGTAGAATAGATCATAAGACAGTAGAATAGATCATATGACAGTAGAATAGATCATATGACAGTAGAATAGATCATATGACAGTAGAATAGATCATATGACAGTAGAATCTGACAGTAGAATAGATCATATGACAGTAGAATAGATCCTAAGACATTAGAATAGATCATATGACAGTAGAATAGATCATAAGACAGTAGAATAGATCATAAGACAGTAGAATAGATCATAAGACAGTAGAATAGATCATAAGACAGTAGAATAGATCATAAGACAGTAGAATAGATCATATGACAGTAGAATAGATCATATGACAGTAGAATAGATCATAAGACAGTAGAATAGATCATAAGACAGTAGAATAGATCATATGACAGTAGAATAGATCATATGACAGTAGAATAGATCATATGACAGTAGAATAGATCATATGACAGTAGAATAGATTACAGTAGAATAGATCATATGACAGTAGAATAGATCATATGACAGTAGAATAGATCATAAGACAGTAGAATAGATCATAAGACAGTAGAATATATCATATGACAGTAGAATAGATCATATGACAGTAGAATAGATCATATGACAGTAGAATAGATCATATGACAGTAGAATATATTACAGTAGAATAGATCATAAGACAGTATAATAGATCATATGACAGTAGAATAGATCATATGACAGTAGAATAGATCATATGACAGTAGAATAGATCATAAGACAGTAGAATAGATCATAAGACAGTAGAATAGATCATATAACAGTAGAATAGATCATATGACAGTAGAATAGATCATATGACAGTAGAATAGATCATATGACAGTAGAATCTGACAGTAGAATAGATCATATGACAGTAGAATAGATCCTAAGACATTAGAATAGATCATATGACAGTAGAATAGATCATAAGACAGTAGAATAGATTACAGTAGAATAGATCATATGACAGTAGAATAGATCATATGACAGTAGAATAGATCATATGACAGTAGAATAGATCATATGACAGTAGAATAGATTACAGTAGAATAGATCATATGACAGTAGAATAGATCATATGACAGTAGAATAGATCATAAGACAGTAGAATAGATCATAAGACAGTAGAATAGATCATATGACAGTAGAATAGATCATATGACAGTAGAATAGATCATATGACAGTAGAATAGATTACAGTATAATTGATCATATGACAGTAGAATAGATCATAAGACAGTAGAATAGATCATATGACAGTAGAATAGATCATAAGACAGTAGAATAGATTACAGTAGAATAGATCATGTGACAGTAGAATAGATCATATGACAGTAGAATAGATCATAAGACAGTAGAATAGATCATATGACAGTAGAATAGATAATATGACAGTAGAATAGATCATAAGACAGTAGAATAGATCATATGACAGTAGAATATATCATATGACAGTAGAATAGATCATATGACAGTAGAATAGATTACAGTAGAATAGATCATATGACAGTAGAATAGATCATATGACAGTAGAATAGATCATAAGACAGTAGAATAGATCATAAGACAATAGAATAGATCATATGACAGTAGAATAGATCATATGACAGTAGAATAGATCATATGACAGTAGAATAGATTACAGTAGAATAGATCATAAGACAGTAGAAAAGATCATATGACAGTAGAATAGATCATATGACAGTATAATAGATCATAAGACAGTAGAATAGATCATAAGACAGTAGAATAGATCATATGACAGTAGAATAGATCATATGACAGTAGAATAGATCATATGACAGTAGAATAGATCATATGACAGTAGAATCTGACAGTAGAATTGATCATATGACAGTAGAATAGATCCTAAGACAGTAGAATAGATCATATGACAGTAGAATAGATCATAAGACAGTAGAATAGATTACAGTAGAATAGATCATATGACAGTAGAATAGATCACATGACAGTAGAATAGATCATATGACAGTAGAATAGATCATATGACAGTAGAATAGATTACAGTAGAATAGATCATATGACAGTAGAATAGATCATATGACAGTAGAATAGATCATAAGACAGTAGAATAGATCATATGACAGTAGAATAGATCATATGACAGTAGAATAGATCATATGACAGTAGAATAGATCATATGACAGTAGAATAGATCACATGACAGTAGAATAGATTACAGTAGAATTGATCATATGACAGTAGAATAGATCATAAGACAGTAGAATAGATCATATGACATTAGAATAGATCATAAGACAGTAGAATAGATTACAGTAGAATAGATCATATGACAGTAGAATAGATCACATGACAGTAGAATAGATCATAAGACAGTAGAATAGATCATATGACAGTAGAATAGATCATATGACAGTAGAATAGATCATAAGACAGTAGAATAGATCATAAGACAGTAGAATAGATCATATGACAGTAGAATAGATTACAGTAGAATAGATCATATGACAGTAGAATAGATCATAAGACAGTAGAATAGATCATAAGACAGTAGAATAGATCATAAGACAGTAGAATAGATCATATGACAGTAGAATAGATCACATGACAGTAGAATAGATCATATGACAGTAGAATAGATTACAGTATAATAGATCATATGACAGTAGAATAGATCATATGACAGTAGAATAGATCATATGACAGTAGAATAGATCATATGACAGTAGAATATATCATATGACAGTAGAATAGATCATATGACAGTAGAGTAGATCTTATGACAGTAGAATAGATCATATGACAGTAGAATAGATTACAGTAGAATATATCATATGACAGTAGAATAGATCATATGACAGTAGAATAGATCATATGACAGTAGAATAGATTACAGTAGAATAGATCATATGACAGTAGAATAGATCATATGACAGTAGAATAGATCATAAGACAGTAGAATAGATCATAAGACAGTAGAATAGATCATATGACAGTAGAATAGATCATATGACAGTAGAATAGATCATATGACAGTAGAATAGATTACAGTAGAATAGATCATATGACAGTAGAATAGATCATAAGACAGTAGAATAGATCATATGACAGTAGAATAGATCATAAGACAGTAGAATAGATCATATGACAGTAGAATAGATCATAAGACAGTAGAATAGATCATATGACAGTAGAATAGATCATATGACAGTAGAATAGATCATAAGACAGTAGAATAGATCATATGACAGTAGAATATATCATATGACAGTAGAATAGATCATAAGACAGTAGAATAGATCATATGACAGTAGAATAGATCATTTGACAGTAGAATAGATCATAAGACAGTAGAATAGATTATAGTAGAATAGATCATAAGACAGTAGAATAGATCATAAGACAGTAGAATAGATCATAAGACAGTAGAATAGATCATATGACAGTAGAATAGATCATATGACAGTAGAATAGATCATAAGACAGTAGAATAGATCATATGACAGTAGAATAGACCATATGACAGTAGAAAAATCATATGACAGTAGAATAGATCATATGACAGTAGAATAGATCATAAGACAGTAGAATAGATTACAGTAGAATAGATCATATGACATTAGAATAGATCATATGACATTAGAATAGATCATATGACAGTAGAATAGATCATAAGACAGTAGAATAGATTACAGTAGAATAGATCATATGACAGTAGAATAGATCATACGACAGTAGAATATATCATAAGACAGTAGAATAGATCATATGACAGTAGAATAGATCATATGACAGTAGAATAGATCATAAGACAGTAGAGTAGATCATATGACAGTAGAATAGATCATAAGACAGTAGAATAGATTACAGTAGAATAGATCATATGACAGTAGAATAGATCATATGACAGTGGAATAGATCATAAGACAGTAGAATAGATCATATGACAGTAGAATAGATCATATGACAGTAGAATAGATCATATGACAGTAGAATAGATTACAGTAGAATAGATCATATGACAGTAGAATAGATCATATGACAGTAGAATAGATTACAGTAGAATAGATCATAAGACAGTATAATAGATCATATGACAGTAGAATAGATCATATGACAGTAGAATAGATCATAAGACAGTAGAATAGATCATAAGACAGTAGAATAGATCATATGACAGTAGAATAGATCATATGACAGTAGAATAGATCATATGACAGTAGAATCTGACAGTAGAATAGATCATATGACAGTAGAATAGATCCTAAGACATTAGAATAGATCATATGACAGTAGAATAGATCATAAGACAGTAGAATAGATTACAGTAGAATAGATCATATGACAGTAGAATAGATCACCTTCTGGCAAGACTGATTACGTGACTTCCGTCTCGCTTCCGCATTGTCTCCGTGCTGCTGTGCTGTTTGTTGCTACTTGGCTACCTGCCAAACTATTCACGTTTTACTTTTAATAAACGTTTAATCAATCTCTGTGTTCAACAAATTTACCAACTTTTTAGTTTTGTCCTCACTCATCTTTTTTCGTTAAACTTTTTCATCCCGGACGTTTTATCCCGAGACAGAAGAGTCATTTTCCTGTGCGTTTTAGCTGACAATTTTACTTTATTTTCCTTTTTTCCATCGCAACTTTTTTCCCTTATTCAACTTTTTCACTCGGACGCTTTATCTGGACATGGTTCGTCAACATCTTCAACAGCCGAAGCTAAGTAGTAACATTAACATGATGTCTTCTAATTGCAGTCGCTGTACTCATAATATACAGGAGAACGATCGCCTTACGGCGAGAATAGCTGTGCTACAAGCCCAGCTTCAGACGCAATCGTTAGGCAAGGGTAATTTCAGTGTAGGAAAGGAAGAAACAGCGTCTGTGCCACCAGTAAGTACAGACAGTAACGTTAGTATAAATCCCCCCGCACAGTCCCCCGCGAGCGGACAACTTTCTCATGGCTTCTGGAGGGAAATACTGTTGGAATGCTCAACCGTGTCGCTCATTCAGCCGACAGAAACCTTCAACCGGTTTTCCCCATTATGTAGCGAGTCGGAGTCTGAGTCTGAGTCTTCTCTTGTCTCTACTCCTCCCGTTACGGGGTCTGAGACGCCGAAGGCTCCCACCATTAGCTCTGACAAATTGAAAACCCTAGTCATTGGCGACTCCATTACCCGCAGTATTAGACTTAAAACGAATCACCCAGCGATCATACACTGTTTACCAGGGGGCAGGGCTACCGACGTTAAGGCTAATCTAAAGATGGTGCTGGCTAAAGCTAAAACTGGCGAGTGTAGAGAGTATAGAGATATTGTTATCCACGTCGGCACCAACGATGTTAGGATGAAACAGTCAGAGGTCACCAAGTGCAACATAGCTTCAGCTTGTAAATCAGCTAGAAAGATGTGTCGGCATCGAGTAATTGTCTCTGGCCCCCTCCCAGTTAGGGGAAGTGACGAGCTCTACAGCAGAGTCTCAGCACTCAATCGCTGGTTGAAAACTGTTTTCTGCCCCTCCCAAAAGATAACATTTGTGGATAATTGGCCCTCTTTCTGGGACTCACCCACAAACAGGACCAAGCCTGACCTGCTGAGGAGTGACGGACTCCATCCTAGCTGGAGGGGTGCTCTCCTCTTATCTACCAACATAGATAGGGCTCTAACTCCTCTAGCCCCACAGTGAAATAGGGTGCAGGCCAGGCAGCAGGCTGTTAGCCAACCTGCCAGCTTAGTGGAGTCTGCCAATAGCATAGTCAGTGTAGTCAGCTCAGCCATACCCATTAAGACTGTGTCTGTGCCTCGACCTAGGTTGGGCAAAACTAAACATGGCGGTGTTCACCCTAGCAATCTTATTAGGATAAAGACCTCCTCCATTCCTGCCATTATTGAAAGAGATCGTGATACCTCACATCTCAAAATAGGGTTACTTAATGTTAGATCCCTCACTTCAAAGGCAGTCATAGTCAATGAACTAATCACTGATCATAATCTTGATGTGATTGGCCTGACTGAAACATGGCTTAAGCCTGATGAATTTGCTGTGTTAAATGAGGCCTCACCTCCTGGTTACACTAGTGACCATATTCCCGTGCATCCCGCAAAGGCGGAGGTGTTGCTAACATTTACGATAGCAAATTTCAATTTACAAAAAAAAATGGCGTTTTCATCTTTTGAGCTTCTAGTCATGAAATCTATGCAGCCTACTCAATCACTTTTTATAGCTACTGTTTACAGGCCTCCTGGGCCATATACAGCGTTCCTCTCTGAGTTTCCTGAATTCCTATCAGACCTTGTAGTCATAGCAGATCATATTCTAATTTCTGGTGATTTTAATATTCACATGGAGAAGTCCACAGACCCACTCCAAAAAGTCTTTCGGAGCCATCATCGACTCAGTGGGTTTTGTCCAACATGTCTCTGTACCTACTCACTGCCACAGTCATACTCTGGACCTAGTTTTGTCCCATGGAATAAATGTTGTAGATCTTAATGTTTTTCCACAAAATCCTGGACTATCGGACCACCATTTTATTACGTTTGCAATCGCAACAAATAATCTGCTCAGACCCCAACCAAGGAGCATCAAAAGTCGTGCTATAAATTCTCCAGACAACACAAAAAATTCCTTGATGCCCTTCCAGACTCCTTCTGCCTACCCAAGGACGTCAGAGGACAAAAATCAGTTAACCACTTAACTGAGGAACTCAATTTAACCTTGCGCAATACCCTAGATGCAGTTGCACCCCTAAAAACGAAAAACATTTGTCATAAGAAACTAGCTCCCTGGTATACAGAAAATACCCGAGCTTTGAAGCAAGCTTCCAGGAAATTGGAACGGAAATGGCGCCACACCAAACTGGAAGTCTTCCGACTAGCTTGGAAAGACAGTACCGTGCAGTACCGAAGAGCCCTCACTGCTGCTCGATCATCCTACTTTTCCAACTTAATCGAGGAAAATAAGAATAATCCAAAATTTCTTTTTGATACTGTTGCAAAGCTAACTAAAAAGCAGCATTCCCCAAGAGAGGATGGCTTTCACTTCAGCAGTAATAAATTCATGAACTTCTTTGAGGAAAAGATCATGACCATTAGAAAGCAAATTACGGACTCCTCTTTGAATCTGCGTATTCCTCCAGGGCTTAGCTGTCCTGGATCTGCACAGCTCTGCGAGGGCCTGGGATCGGGAGAGACACTTAAGTGTTTTAGTACTATATCTCTTGACACAATGATGAAAATAATCATGGCCTCTAAACCTTCAAGCTGCATACTGGATCCTATTCCTACTAAACTGCTGAAGGAGCTGCTTCCTGTGCTTGGCCCTCCTATGTTGAACATAATAAACAGCTCTCTATCCACCGGATGTGTACCAAACTCACTAAAAGTGGCAGTGATAAAGCCTCTCTTGAAAAAAGCCAAACCTTGACCCGGAAAATATAAAAACTATCGGCCTATATCGAATCTTCCATTCCTCTCAAAAATTTTAGAAAAAAGCTGTTGCGCAGCAACTTCACTGCCTTTCTGAAGACAAACAATGTGTACGAAATGCTTCAGTCTGGTTTTAGACCCCATCATAGCACTGAGACTGCACTTGTGAAGGTGGTAAATGACCTTTTAATGGCGTCAGACCGAGGCTCTGCATCTGTCCTCGTGCTACTAGACCTTAGTGCTGCCTTTGACACCATCGATCACCACATTCTTTTGGAGAGACTGGAAACCCAAATTGGTCTACACGGACAAGTTCTGGCCTGGTTTAGATCTTACCTGTCGGAAAGATATCAGTTTGTCTCTGTGAATGGTCTGTCCTCCGACAAATCAACTGTACATTTCGGTGTTCCTCAAGGTTCCGTTTTAGGACCACTATTGTTTTTCACTATATATTTTACCTCTTGGGGATGTTATTCGAAAACATAATGTTAACTTTCACTGCTATGCGGATGACACACAGCTGTACATTTCAATGAAACATGGTGAAGCCCCAAAATTGCCCTCGCTAGAAGCCTGTGTTTCAGACATAAGGAAGTGGATGGCTGAAAACGTTTTACTTTTTAAACTCGGACAAAACAGAGATGCTTGTTCTAGGTCCCAAGAAACAAAGAGATCTTCTGTTAAATCTGACAATTCATCTTGATGGTTGTAAAGTCGTCTCAAATAAAACTGTGAAGGACCTCGGCGTTACTCTTGACCCTGATCTCTCTTTTGACGAACATATCAAGACTGTTTCAAGGACAGCTTTTTTCCATCTACGTAACATTGCAAAAATCAGAAATTTTCTGTCCAAAAATGATGCAGAAAAATTAATCCATGCATTTGTTACTTCTAGGTTAGACTACTGCAATGCTCTATTTTCCGGCTACCCGGATAAAGCACTAAATAAACTTCAGTTAGTGCTAAATACGGCTGCTAGAATCCTGACTAGAACCAAGAAATTTGATCATATTACTCCAGTGCTAGCTTCCCCTACACTGGCTTCCTGTTAAGGCAAGGGCTGATTTCAAGGTTTTACTGTTAACCTATAAAAGCGTTACATGGGCTTGCTCCTACCTATCTTTCCGAGTTGGTCCTGCCGTACATACCAATACGTACGCTACGGTCACAAGACGCAGGCCTCCTAATTGTCCCTAGAATTTCTAAGCAAACAGCGGGAGGCAGGGCTTTCTCCTATAGATCTCAATTTTTATGGAACAGTCTGCCTACCCATGTGAGAGACGCAGACTCGGTCTCAACCTTTAAGTCTTTACTGAAGACTTATCTCTTCAGTAGGTCATATGATTGAGTGTAGTCTGGCCCAGGAGTGTGAAGGTGAACGGAAAGGCTCTGGAGCAACGAACAGCCCTTGCTGTCTCTGCCGGGCCGGTTCCCCTCTCCACTGGGGTTCTCTGCCTCTAACCCTGTTGCAGGGGCTGAGTCACTGGCTTGCTGGTGCTCTTTCATGCCGTCCCTGGGAGGGGTGCGTCACTTGAGTGGGTTGAGTTACTGACGTGATCTTCCTGTCTGGGTTGGCGCCCCCCTTGGTTTGTGCTGTGGTGGAGACCTCTGTGGGCTATACTCGGCCTTGTCTCAGGATTGTAAGTTGGTGGTTGAGGATATCCCTCTAGTGGTGCGGGGGCTGTGCTTTGGCAGAGTGGGTGGGGTTATATCCTTCCTGTTTGGCCCTGTCCGGGGTTTCTTCGGATGGGGCCACAGTGTCTCCGGACCGCTCCTGTCTCAGCCTCCAGTATTTATGCTGCAGTAGTTTATGTGTCGGGGGCTGGGGTTAGTTGGTTATACCTGGAGTACTTCTCCTGTCTTATCCAGTGTCCTGTGTGAATTTAAGTATGCTCTCTCTAATTCTCTCGTTCTCTCTTTCTCTCTGAGAACCTGAGCCCTAGGACCATACGTCAGGACTACCGGGCATGATGACACCTTGCTGTCCCCAGTCCGCCTGGCCTTGCTGCTATTCCAGTTTCAACTGTTCTGCCTGCGGTTACGAAACCCCTACCTGTCCCAGACCTGCTGTTTTCAACTCTTAATGATCGGCTATGAAAAGCCAACTGAGAGACCTGAGCACCTAGGACCATACGTCGGGACTACCGGCCGTGGTGACTCCTTGCTGTCCCCAGTCCGCCTGGCCTTGCTGCTATTCCAGTTTCAACTGTTCTGCCTGCGGTTATGGAACCCCTACCTGTCCCAGACCTGCTGTTTTCAACTCTTAATGATCGGCTATGAAAAGCCAACTGAGATTTATTCCTGATTATTATTTGACCATGCTTGTCACTTATGAACATTTTTGAACATCTTGGCATGGTTCTGTTATAATCTTCACCCGGCACAGCCAGAAGAGGACTGGCCACCCCTCATAGCCTGGTTCCTCTCTAGGTTTCTTCCTAGGTTTTCGCCTTTCTAGGGAGTTTTTCCTAGCCACCGTGCTTCTACACCTGCATTACTAGCTGTTTGGGGTTTTAGGCTGGGTTTCTGTACAGCACTTCGAGATATTAGCTGATGTAAGAAGGGCTATATAAAATAAAATTGATTGATTGATTGATTAATAGAATAGATCATAAGACAGTAGAATAGATCATAAGACAGTAGAATAGATCATATGACAGTAGAATAGATCATATGACAGTAGAATAGATTACAGTAGAATAGATCATATGACAGTAGAATAGATCATATGACAGTAGAATAGATCATATGACAGTAGAATAGATCATATGACAGTAGAATAGATTACAGTAGAATAGATCATATGACAGTAGAATAGATCATATGACAGTAGAATAGATCATATGACAGTAGAATAGATTACAGTAGAATAGATCATATGACAGTAGAATAGATCATATGACAGTAGAATAGATCATAAGACAGTAGAATAGATCATAAGACAGTAGAATAGATCATATGACAGTAGAATAGATCATATGACAGTAGAATAGATCATATGACAGTAGAATAGATCATATGACAGTAGAATAGGTTACAGTAGAATAGATCATAAGACAGTATAATAGATCATATGACAGTAGAATAGATCATATGACAGTAGAATAGATCATATGACAGTAGAATAGATCATAAGACAGTAGAATAGATCATAAGACAGTAGAATAGATCATATGACAGTAGAATAGATCATATGACAGTAGAATAGATCATATAACAGTAGAATAGATCATATGACAGTAGAATCTGACAGTAGAATAGATCATATGACAGTAGAATAGATCCTAAGACATTAGAATAGATCATATGACAGTAGAATAGATCATAAGACAGTAGAATAGATTACAGTAGAATAGATCATATGACAGTAGAATAGATCATATGACAGTAGAATAGATCATATGACAGTAGAATAGATCATATGACAGTAGAATAGATTACAGTAGAATAGATCATATGACAGTAGAATAGATCATATGACAGTAGAATAGATCATAAGACAGTAGAATAGATCATAAGACAGTAGAATAGATCATATGACAGTAGAATAGATCATATGACAGTAGAATAGATCATATGACAGTAGAATAGATTACAGTAGAATTTATCATATGACAGTAGAATAGATCATAAGACAGTAGAATAGATCATATGACAGTAGAATAGATCATAAGACAGTAGAATAGATTACAGTAGAATAGATCATGTGACAGTAGAATAGATCATATGACAGTAGAATAGATCATACGACAGTAGAATAGATCATATGACAGTAGAATAGATCATATGACAGTAGAATAGATCATAAGACAGTAGAATATATCATATGACAGTAGAATATATCATATGACAGTAGAATAGATCATATGACAGTAGAATAGATTACAGTAGAATAGATCATATGACAGTAGAATAGATCATATGACAGTAGAATAGATTACAGTAGAATAGATCATAAGACAGTATAATAGATCATATGACAGTAGAAAAGATCATATGACAGTAGAATAGATCATATGACAGTAGAATAGATCATAAGACAGTAGAATAGATAATAAGACAGTAGAATAGATCATATGACAGTAGAATAGATCATATGACAGTAGAATAGATCATATGACAGTAGAATAGATCATATGACAGTAGAATCTGACAGTAGAATAGATCATATGACAGTAGAATAGATCCTAAGACATTAGAATAGATCATATGACAGTAGAATAGATTACAGTAGAATAGATCATATGACAGTAGAATAGATCATATGACAGTAGAAAAGATTACAGTAGAATAGATCATATGACAGTAGAATAGATCATAAGACAGTAGAATAGATCATAAGACAGTAGAATAGATCATATGACAGTAGAATAGATCATATGACAGTAGAATAGATCATATGACAGTAGAATAGATCATATGACAGTAGAATCTGACAGTAGAATAGATCATATGACAGTAGAATAGATCCTAAGACATTAGAATAGATCATATGACAGTAGAATAGATCATAAGACAGTAGAATAGATTACAGTAGAATAGATCATATGACAGTAGAATAGATCATATGACAGTAGAATAGATCATATGACAGTAGAATAGATCATATGACAGTAGAATAGATTACAGTAGAATAGATCATATGACAGTAGAATAGATCATATGACAGTAGAATAGATCATAAGACAGTAGAATAGATCATACGACAGTAGAATAGATCATATGACAGTAGAATAGATCATATGACAGTAGAATAGATCATAAGACAGTAGAATATATCATATGACAGTAGAATATATCATATGACAGTAGAATAGATCATATGACAGTAGAATAGATTACAGTAGAATAGATCATAAGACAGTAGAATAGATCATAAGACAGTAGAATAGATCATATGACAGTAGAATAGATCATATGACAGTAGAATAGATCATATGACAGTAGAATCTGACAGTAGAATAGATCATATGACAGTAGAATAGATCCTAAGACATTAGAATAGATCATATGACAGTAGAATAGATCATATGACAGTAGAATAGATCATATGACAGTAGAATAGATCATATGACAGTAGAATAGATTACAGTAGAATAGATCATATGACAGTAGAATAGATCATAAGACAGTAGAATAGATCATAAGACAGTAGAATAGATCATATGACAGTAGAATAGATCATATGACAGTAGAATAGATCATATGACAGTAGAATAGATCATATGACAGTAGAATCTGACAGTAGAATAGATCATATGACAGTAGAATAGATCCTAAGACATTAGAATAGATCATATGACAGTAGAATAGATCATAAGACAGTAGAATAGATTACAGTAGAATAGATCATATGACAGTAGAATAGATCATATGACAGTAGAATAGATCATATGACAGTAGAATAGATCATATGACAGTAGAATAGATTACAGTAGAATAGATCATATGACAGTAGAATAGATCATATGACAGTAGAATAGATCATAAGACAGTAGAATAGATCATACGACAGTAGAATAGATCATATGACAGTAGAATAGATCATATGACAGTAGAATAGATCATAAGACAGTGGAATATATCATATGACAGTAGAATATATCATATGACAGTAGAATAGATCATATGACAGTAGAATAGATTACAGTAGAATAGATCATATGACAGTAGAATAGATCATATGACAGTAGAATAGATCATAAGACAGTAGAATAGATCATATGACAGTAGAATAGATCATATGACAGTAGAATAGATTACAGTAGAATAGATCATAAGACAGTATAATAGATCATATGACAGTAGAAAAGATCATATGACAGTAGAATAGATCATATGACAGTAGAATAGATCATAAGACAGTAGAATAGATCATAAGACAGTAGAATAGATCATATGACAGTAGAATAGATCATATGACAGTAGAATAGATCATATGACAGTAGAATAGATCATATGACAGTAGAATCTGACAGTAGAATAGATCATATGACAGTAGAATAGATCCTAAGACATTAGAATAGATCATATGACAGTAGAATAGATTACAGTAGAATAGATCATATGACAGTAGAATAGATCATATGACAGTAGAATAGATCATATGACAGTAGAATAGATTACAGTAGAATAGATCATATGACAGTAGAATAGATCATATGACAGTAGAATAGATCATAAGACAGTAGAATAGATCATAAGACAGTAGAATAGATCATATGACAGTAGAATAGATCATATGACAGTAGAATAGATCATATGACAGTAGAATAGATTACAGTAGAATTTATCATATGACAGTAGAATAGATCATAAGACAGTAGAATAGATCATATGACAGTAGAATAGATCATAAGACAGTAGAATAGATTACAGTAGAATAGATCATGTGACAGTAGAATAGATCATATGACAGTAGAATAGATCATACGACAGTAGAATAGATCATATGACAGTAGAATAGATCATATGACAGTAGAATAGATCATAAGACAGTAGAATATATCATATGACAGTAGAATAGATCATATGACAGTAGAATAGATTACAGTAGAATAGATCATATGACAGTAGAATAGATCATATGACAGTAGAATAGATCATAAGACAGTAGAATAGATCATATGACAGTAGAATGGATCATATGACAGTAGAATAGATTACAGTAGAATAGATCATATGACAGTAGAATAGATCATATGACAGTAGAATAGATCATATGACAGTAGAATAGATCATATGACAGTAGAATAGATCATAAGACAGTAGAATAGATCATATGACAGTAGAATGGATCATATGACAGTAGAATAGATTACAGTAGAATAGATCATAAGAAAGTATAATAGATCATATGACAGTAGAAAAGATCATATGACAGTAGAATAGATCATATGACAGTAGAATAGATCATAAGACAGTAGAATAGATCATAAGACAGTAGAATAGATCATATGACAGTAGAATAGATCATATGACAGTAGAATAGATCATATGACAGTAGAATAGATCATATGACAGTAGAATCTGACAGTAGAATAGATCATATGACAGTAGAATAGATCCTAAGACATTAGAATATATCATATGACAGTAGAATAGATCATAAGACAGTAGAATAGATTACAGTAGAATAGATCATATGACAGTAGAATAGATCACAAGACAGTAGAATAGATCATATGACAGTAGAATAGATCACAAGACAGTAGAATAGATTACAGTAGAATAGATCATATGACAGTAGAATAGATCATATGACAGTAGAATAGATCATACGACAGTAGAATAGATCATAAGACAGTAGAATAGATCATATGACAGTAGAATAGATCATATGACAGTAGAATAGATCATATGACAGTAGAATAGATCATATGACAGTAGAATAGATCACATGACAGTAGAATAGATTACAGTAGAATTGATCATATGACAGTAGAATAGATCATAAGACAGTAGAATAGATCATATGACATTAGAATAGATCATAAGACAGTAGAATAGATTACAGTAGAATAGATCATATGACAGTAGAATAGATCACATGACAGTAGAATAGATCATAAGACAGTAGAATAGATCATATGACAGTAGAATAGATCATATGACAGTAGAATAGATCATAAGACAGTAGAATAGATCATAAGACAGTAGAATAGATCATATGACAGTATAATTGATTACAGTAGAATAGATCATAAGACAGTAGAATAGATCATATGACAGTAGAATAGATAATATGACAGTAGAATAGATCATAAGACAGTAGAATAGATCATAAGACAGTAGAATAGATCATAAGACAGTAGAATAGATCATAAGACAGTAGAATAGATCATATGACAGTAGAATAGATCATATGACAGTAGAATAGATCACATGACAGTAGAATAGATCATATGACAGTAGAATAGATTACAGTATAATATATCATATGACAGTAGAATAGATCATATGACAGTAGAATAGATCATATTACAGTAGAATAGATCATATGACAGTAGAATATATCATATGACAGTAGAATAGATCATATGACAGTAGAGTAGATCTTATGACAGTAGAATAGATCATATGACAGTAGAATAGATTACAGTAGAATAGATCATATGACAGTAGAATAGATCATAAGACAGTAGAATAGATCATAAGACAGTAGAATAGATCATATGACAGTAGAATAGATCATATGACAGTAGAATAGATCACATGACAGTAGAATAGATTACAGTAGAATTGATCATATGACAGTAGAATAGATCATAAGACAGTAGAATAGATCATATGACATTAGAATAGATCATAAGACAGTAGAATAGATTACAGTAGAATAGATCATATGACAGTAGAATAGATCACATGACAGTAGAATAGATCATAAGACAGTAGAATAGATCATATGACAGTAGAATAGATCATATGACAGTAGAATAGATTACAGTAGAATAGATCATAAGACAGTAGAATAGATCATATGACAGTAGAATAGATCATATGACAGTAGAATAGATTACAGTAGAATAGATCATATGACAGTAGAATAGATCATAAGACAGTAGAATAGATCATATGACAGTAGAATAGATCATATGACAGTAGAATAGATTACAGTAGAATAGATCATATGACAGTAGAATAGATCATATGACAGTAGAATAGATCATATGACAGTAGAATAGATCATATGACAGTAGAATAGATCATAAGACAGTAGAATAGATCATATGACAGTAGAATAGATCATATGACAGTAGAATAGATCATAAGACAGTAGAATAGATCATATGACAGTAGAATAGATCATTTGACAGTAGAATAGATCATAAGACAGTAGTATAGATTATAGTAGAATAGATCATAAGACAGTAGAATAGATCATAAGACAGTAGAATAGATCATATGACAGTAGAATAGATCATAAGACAGTAGAATAGATCATATGACAGTAGAATAGATCATATGACAGTAGAATAGATCATATGACAGTAGAATAGATCATAAGACAGTAGAATAGATCATAAGACAGTAGAATAGATCATATGACAGTAGAATAGATCATATGACAGTAGAATAGATCATAAGACAGTAGAATAGATCATTTGACAGTAGAATAGATCATATGACAGTAGAATAGATCATAAGACAGTAGAATAGATCATATGACAGTAGAATAGATCATATGACAGTAGAATAGATCATATGACAGTAGAATAGATCATAAGACAGTAGAATAGATTACAGTAGAATAGATCATATGACATTAGAATAGATCATATGACATTAGAATAGATCATATGACAGTAGAATAGATCATATGACAGTAGAATAGATCATAAGACAGTAGAATAGATCATATGACAGTAGAATAGATCATATGACAGTAGAATAGATCATATGACAGTAGAATAGATCATAAGACAGTAGAATAGATTACAGTAGAATAGATCATATGACAGTAGAATAGATCATAAGACAGTAGAATATATCATAAGACAGTAGAATAGATCATATGACAGTAGAATAGATCATATGACAGTAGAATAGATCATATGACAGTAGAATAGATCATATGACAGTAGAATAGATCATAAGACAGTAGAATAGATCATATGACAGTAGAATAGATCATATGACAGTAGAATAGATCATAAGACAGTAGAATAGATTACAGTAGAATAGATCATAAGACAGTAGAATATATCATAAGACAGTAGAATAGATCATATGACAGTAGAATAGATCATAAGACAGTAGAATATATCATAAGACAGTAGAATAGATTACAGTAGAATAGATCATATGACAGTAGAATAGATCATATGACAGTGGAATAGATCATAAGACAGTAGAATAGATCATATCACAGTAGAATAGATCATATGACAGTAGAATAGATCATATGCTCATGAGCTAAAGAACTAGAAAGACTGAGTTGAAATGTTTTCTCTCTCTAGCTCACCTCACCTCACCTGGAGTCTTTTCACACCTTAATAGTTGTCATTCATTCTCAACTACAGTTGGTTACATTTCTATTCATTTGATACATTCTATTTCTATGGTTAGACACTTTGTAACCACTCCATAATCGACAAGGCAACAGTAAGCATGTTGCCCTTTACGAATGATGCAGCTGGTCCCTTGTGCCAATTAGTAAGAGTTCAAGATCAAACGGGACAAGAGATATGCTTGTTCAAAGTTTGGAATATCAGTTGATTACTATAGCGACCCCCTTGGGCAAATCAGTGTAATTTTGTAAATACTGGATCTCTATGACAAGACGCATCATTCACCCAAGTTTTGTCAAAATTGAGATATCGTGTGTGACTAACGATGAACAGACGGAGACAGATCCATAGTCATTGGAGGGGGGACAATAACATTGTTTTAGCCCTCCACTGTGAAAATAGAAACAAGAGCGAAATAAGCAAAAGAAAAAAGGACAGAGCCCTCCACATGACCGCTCCAATCAGAGTTGAGAGACGGAGCCCTCCACGTGACCTCTCCAATCAGAGTTGAGAGACGGAGCCCTCCACGTGACCTCTCCAATCAGAGTTGAGAGACTGAGCCCTCCACGTGACCTCTCCAATCAGAGTTGAGAGACGGAGCCCTCCACGTGACCTCTCCAATCAGAGTTGAGAGACGGAGCCCTCCACGTGACCTCTCCAATCAGAGTTGAGAGACGGAGCCCTCCACGTGACCTCTCCAATCAGAGTTGAGAGACGGAGCCCTTCACGTGACCTCTCCAATCAGAGTTGAGAGACAGAGCCCTCCACGTGACCTCTCCAATCAGTGTTGAGAAACGGAGCCCTCCACGTGACCTCTCCAATCAGTGTTGATAGACAGAGCCCTCCACATAACCTCTCCAATCAGTGTTGAGATGGAGCCCTCCACGTGACCTCTCCGATCAGTGTTGAGAGACGGAACCCTCCAAATGACCTCTCCAATCAGTTTTGAGAGACGGAGCCCTCAACGTCACCTCTCCAATCAGTGTTGATAGACAGAGCCCTCCACGTGACCTCTCCAATCAGTGTTGAGATGGAGCCCTCCACGTGACCTCTCCAATCAGTGTTGAGAGATGGAGCCCTCCACGTGACCTCTCCAATCAGTGTTGATAGACAGAGCCCTCCACGTGACCTCTCCAATCAGTGTTGAGAGATGGAGCCCTCCACGTGACCTCTCCAATCAGTGTTGAGATGGAGCCCTCCACGTGACCTCTCCAATCAGTGTTGAGAGATGGAGCCCTCCACGTGACCTCTCCAATCAGTGTTGATAGACAGAGCCCTCCACGTGACCTCTCCAATCAGTGTTGAGAGATGGAGCCCTCAACGTGACCTCTCCAATCAGTGTTGAGAGAGAGAGAGCTTGGTGACAACTTAGTAAGTAAGTTCTGTCTCGTATGACTGCTGGTTGTATCACTAACCATGACAACGAATGATGCAGTGCCCCTGTTGGGCCAATCACTGTAGTTTTGTAAATGAGGGATCTCTATGGCAAGACTCATCATTCACCAAAGTTTCATCAAAATCGGGCCAGTGGTGTCTAAGATATGGTGTGTTATTAATGTACGTACAGTTGATTACTATAGCGCCCCCCCCTTGGGCCAATCAGTGTCATTTTGAAAATGTCGCATCTCTATGGCAAGACACGTCATTCACCAAAGTTTCATCAACATTGGGCCTGTGGTGTCTGAGATATCGTGTGGGTGAGCTGTACTCATACCCTTGAGCATGTGTGCCAAAATTGTAGCCTCGTACGAACCATCCTGATCTTACCCACTGGGCACAGAGGTCAATTTTACGTCTATTCCACATTGATTCAACCAGTACCTTCTGTTTCGCTACATGGATAGAGTCTTGCCACGACCACATTCAAACGGTTTGCGTCCCTCCCTCTCCCTCCACCTTATGGCCGGACCAATCAGCATCCTCTAATAATATTTGGGGGTGGTTTAGTTGATGATGACAATTATATTTTATTTTTTATTTCACCTTTATTTAACCAGGTAAGTCAGTTGAGAACAAGTTCTCATTTACAACTGCGACCTGGCCAAGATAAAGCAAAGCAGTGCGATAAAAACAACAACAACACAGAGTTACATATGGGGTAAAACAAAACATAAAGTCAAAAATACAATAGAAAATGTATATACAGTGTGTGTAAATGTAGTAAGTTATGGAGGTAAGGCAATAAATAGGCCATAGTGCAAAATAATTACAATTTAGTATTAACACTGGAATGATAGATGTGCAGAAGATGATGTGCAAATAGAGATACTGGGGTGCAAATGAGCAAAATAAATAACAATATGGGGATGAGGTAGTTGGGTGGGCTAATTTCAGATGGGCTGTGTACAGGTGCAGTGATCGGTAAGGTGCTCTGACAACTGATGCTTAAAGTTAGTGAAGGAGATAAGAGTCTCCAGCTTCAGAGATTTTTGCAGTTCGTTCCTGTCATTGGCAGCAAAGAACTGGAAGGAATGGCGGCCAAAGGAGGTGTTGGCTTTGGGGATGACCAGTGAGATATACCTGCTGGAGCGCATACTACGGGTGGGTGTTGCTATGGTGACCAATGAGCTAAGATAAGGTGGGGATTTGCCTAGAAGTGATTTATAGATGACCTGGAGCCAGTGGGTTTGGCGACGAATTGAGTGAAGGCCAGCCAACGAGAGCGTACAGGTCACAATGGTGGGTAGTATATGGGGCTTTGGTGACAAAACGGATGGCACTGTGACAGACTACATCCAATTTGCTGAGTAGAGTGTTGGAGGCTATTTTGTAAATTACATCGCTGAAGTCAAGGATCGGTAGGATAGTCAGTTTTACGAGGGCATGTTTGGCAGCATGAGTGAAGGAGGCTTTGTTGCGAAATAGGAAGCCGATTCTAGATTTAACTTTGTATTGGAGATGCTTAATGTGAGTCTGGAAAGAGAGTTTACGGTCTAACCAGACACCTAGGTATTTGTAGTTGTCCACATATTCTAAGTCAGACCCGCCGAGAGTAGTGATTCTAGTCGGGCGGGCGGGTGCAAGCGGCGTTCGATTGAAGAGCATGCATTTAGTTTTACTAGCGTTTGAAAGCAGTTGGAGGCTACTGAAGGAGTGTTGTATGGCATTGAAGCTCGTTTGGAGGTTTGTTAACACAGTGTCCAATGAAGGGCCAGATGTATACAAAATGGTGTTGTCTGCGTAGAGGTGGATCTGAGAGTCACCAGCAGCAAGAGCGACATCCTTGAAATACACAGAGAATAGAGTCGGCCCGTGAATTGAACCATATGGCACCCCCATAGAGACTTGCCAGAGGTCCAGACAACAGGCCCTCCGATTTGACACATTGAACTCTATCTGAGAAGTAGTTGGTGAACCAGGCGAGGCAGTCATTTGAGAAACCAAGGCTATTTAGTCTGCCAATAAGAATGCGGTGATTGACAGAGTCGAAAGCCTTGGCCAGGTCGATGAAGACGGCTGCAGAGTACTGTCTTTTATCGATCGCGGTGATAATATCGTTTAGGACCTTGAGCGTGACTGAGGTGCACCCATGACCAGCTTGGAAACCAGATTGCATTGCGGAGAAGGTACGGTGCGATTCGAAATGGTCGGTGATCTGTTTGTTAACTTGGCTTTCAAATACTTTCGAAAGGCAGGGCAGGATGGATATAGGTCTGTAACAGTTTGGATCTAGAATGTCACCCCCTTTGAAGAGGGGGATGACCGCGGCAGCTTTCCAATCTCTGTGGATCTCAGACGATATGAAAGAGAGGTTGAACAGGCTAGTAATAGGGGTTGCGACAATGTCAGCGGCTAATTTTAGAAAGAAAGGGTCCAGATTGTCTAGCCCAGATGATTTGTAGGGGTCCAGATTTTGCAGCTCTTTCAGAACATCAGCTATCTGAATTTGGGTGAAGGAGAAGTGGGGGGGGCATGGGCAAGTTGCAGCGGAGGGTGCAGAGCTGGTGGCCGGTGTAGGGGTAGCCAGGTGGAAAGCACGGTCAGCCGTAGCAAAATGCTTGTTGAAATTCTCGATTATCGTAGATTTATCGGTGGTGATAGTGTTTCCTATCCTCAGTGCAGTGGGCAGCTGGGAGGAGGTGCTCTTATTCTCCATGGACTTTACAGTGTCCCAAAATGTTTTGGAGTTAGTGCTACAGGATGCAAATTTCTGTTTGAAAAAGCTAGCCTTTGCTTTCCTAATTGATTGTGTATATTGGCTCCTGACTTCCCTGAAAAGTTGCATATTGCGGGGGCTGTTCGATGCTAATGCATTAGTCAGGATGATATCTATGAGGGTGCCCATGTTTACGGATTTAGGGTATCCAGTTTAGATTGTAGGACGGCCGGGGAGTTAAGCATATCCCAGTTTAGGTCACCAAGCAGTACGAACTCTGAGGATAGATGGGGGGCAATCAATTCACATATGGTGTCCAGGGCACAGCTCGGGGCTGAGGGGGGTCTGTAGCAAACAGCAACAGTGAGAGACTTATTTCTGGAAAGGTGGATTTTTAGAAGTAGAAGCTCAAACTCTTTGGGCACAGACCTTGATAGTACGATAGAGCTCTGCAGGCTATCTCTACATTAGATTGCAACTCCGCCCCCTTTGGCAGTTCTATCTAGACGGAAAATGTTGTAGTTGGGGATGGAAATCTCTGAATCTTTGGTGGCCTTCCTAAGCCAGGATTCAGACAACGGCAGTGAATATCTCAAAATGAGAAGCCCCTGTACTGGGCGCTGAAGTCAAAAACCAAAACAATGGCTGCTCGAGGAGGTTGGTGTTGACGCTGCTATAGCAGCAGTTATATCAGAACTGGAGGCCATAACTTCATGGAAAGGACTGCATTGAAGACTTCTCTCTGGGGATATTTTTCTTTCTCTCTTCTGCTGACTGGATTCAGCAAGAGCTTTATTTACCAGACTCTCCTGTGAGGAGTGGGGAGGCGGGTGAAAATGCAGCTATGATTAAGGGCTGGTTAACATGTGATGATGAAAGCACCTTGGGTAATAATGCTGGATTTGTCCGAAGCACTGCCTTAGATCCATCTTCTGCTAAAGTGAGAATTGAAGATGGGTAAAACAGTGTAATTCTCCAACACGCTTGGCTGAAACAATAGCGAACAGTTAGGCAGTCTTGACAGAGCTCACATAGCTCAAGTGAAGACAGGGGCTCAAATGGTGGGCTCATAAGTGATCGTAGGACAACATCTAACTCCCATGAGGGTACTGAAGGAGCCTTTGGGGGCTGTAGCCTGGGGCACCTTTCATGAATAATCAAATAAAATCTAATTGTATTTGTCACATACACATATTTAGCAGATGTTATTGCGGGTGTAGTGAAATGCTTGTGTTTCTAGCTCCAACAGTGCAGTACATCTATATATGCCCCTGGTGATGCACCCGGAATCTGTACGTTACTGCAATATACACTTTCAATGTAGATGGGGACTTCCCTGGATCCATACGCTCCCTGAGGACTTCCCTGGATCCATACGCTCCTGGAGGACTTCCCTGGATCCATACGCTCCTGGAGGACTTCCCTGGAGCCATAAGCTCCCTGAGGACTTCCCTGGATCCATACGCTCCTGGAGGACTTCCCTGGATCCATACACTCCTGGAGGACTTCCCTGGAGCCATAAGCTCCCTGAGGACTTCCCTGGATCCATACGCTCCTGGAGGACTTCCCTAGATCCATACACTCCTGGAGGACTTCCCTGGATCCATACGCTCCCTGAGGACTTCCCTGGATCCATACGCTCCTGGAGGACTTCCCTAGATCCATACGCTCCCTGAGGACTTCCCTGGATCCATAAGCTCCCCGAGGACTTCCCTGGATCCATAAGCTCCCCGAGGACTTCCCTGGATCCATAAGCTCCCCGAGGACTTCCCTGGATCCATACGCTCCTGGAGGACTTCCTAAGCTCCTGGAGGAAAGTCAGATTGACAGAAATTGGGCAGGAATATGGCAATTCTGCATGGTCAACGTCACTTCCTGAACACATTCCACTTGTAGGTTCACGTAGAGGCTGCCCTGGCTGCCTGTATTGCATCAATTATCATGGCCATCTTTGTGATAGGGCATCGAAGCCAAGTGGGCCCGCTGGACCCTTTATGGAGAACCACATGGGACAATGGGTTGAATCTTGCGATGCGAACAGATCGGCGATGGCCCGTCCGAATCGCGCCCAGATCATCTCCATGATTAGCTGTTCAGGAGTCTTATGGCTTGGGGGTAGAAGCTTTTGAGAAGCCTTTTGGACCTAGACTTGGCGCTCCGGTACCGCTTGCCATGCGGTAGCAGAGAGAACAGTCTATGACTAGGGTGGCTGGAGTCTTTGACAATTTTGAGGGCCTTCCTCTGACACCGCCTGGTATAGAGGTCCTGGAGGGCAGGAAGCTTGGCCCCAGTGATGTACTGGGCCGTACGCACTACCCTCTGTAGTGCCTTGCGGTCGGAGGCCGAGCAGTTGCCATACCAGGCGGTGATGCAACCAGTCATGATGCTTTCGATGGTGCAGCTGTAGAACTTTTCAGGACCTTGACTACTGCATGGCGAAGGGAGACGCTGAGCACTTTCACTTTGTGAAAGTGGCGAGCGAAAGGCAGAAGGGCAGAACACGAAACTGCAAAAACATGTTTTTCGAAGGCAAATCTCAGGTATTTTCTGTGTGCTGGTAGAATGGGGATATGAAAGTATGCATCTTTCCACTGTGGTGAACCAATCACCTGGTTGTACTGACTGAAGGATGGTTTTGATTGGCAGCATTTTGAAGAGAAGGGCTGAACGATGACGATTCAGGCACCTTAGGTCCAGGATTGGACTGAGGCCTCCGCCCTTTTTTGGCACCAGAAAATAGATTGAGTAGAGCCTGCAGTTTTGTTGCACTGGTTCTACCTCTTCAATTGCATGCATTTCCAGGAGCAAGGACATTTCTGAGCAGAGTGTTTGCTTTTGAGCAAGGGTTGCGAGCGGTTGTTTTTAAGACACCCCTAAAGTGTGGGGGTCGCTGACAAAATTGTAGTGCCTTAGCCTTGTGTTAGAGTGCGTAACACCCATTTGATGGCTGTTGACCTTTTCCAGCTGAAAAAAGGTGGTGCTTGTGGAAGCGGTGTTGCGTTAGAGTCGGTCCCATTAGAACCGAGGCTCTCTCTGGTGCAGCCTGAATATGGTGCGCTTCTGCCTCTTAGGCGATGCTGCACTCCACCTCTTCGGTAGGGCTGAGAGTGTCTGTTCCTCCATTCCTGAGCAGGTGCAGCGTGGGTCTTGGGCCTGGTTTCTTGGCATTCCAGTTGGGGCCCTGGGACGGGAGTGATGGTTTGCTGGCTGATGCATTCTAGTCTTTGGAATGAGGTGCTGGCGCTCCATCTGTGCTTCTCTGTCCTCCTTAGTCACTTCGAGGAGGTGGGTCGCTGCTGGACCAAATGTCTGGCCAGGTGATATGGCTAAGCATAGGTGGCGCCCCGTCCAACACACAGTGTTGCTAAAGATGTGTCAAAGTTAATGTATAAGCTAATGATCCATCATGTATGACATTCCTGGGAGTGTGTAAACTTACATTTTGTATTACCATATCATGTTCTCTATAGTTATGTACTTGAAAATGTATCAATTGACCAATTCGGCACATTTGGGCAGTATTGCAATGCTTCTTCCGGGAACAGCGCCGGAAGAAGATGGCTGCCGTTTTACAGCCCTCTAACCAATTGTACTATTATGTGTGTTTTTCCGCGTTATTTGTAATTTATTTTGTACATAATGTTTCTGCCATCGTCTCTTATAACCAAAGAGAGCTTCTGGATATCAGGACAGCGATTACTCACCTCGCATTGGACGAATATTTTTTCTTCAACGAGGCGTTCGCGAAGGATATCATACAGACACCCGACAAGGCCCAGATCCCCGTCATTCGCGTGAGGAAGAGACGGAGATATCGCGGACGCAGATCCGGGTGCCTCGTAAGGATCCGACGGCGAGCGAGTAAACTGCCTCTCCCATCAATCCTATTAGCCAACGTTCAATCTTTTGAGAATAAAATTGACGATTTAAGATTACGGTTATCCTACCAACGGGACATTAAAAACTGTAATATCTTATGTTTCACGGAGTCGTGGCTGAACGACAACAATGATAACATTCAGCTAGCAGGCTATACGCTACATCGGCAGGACAGAACGGCAGACTCGGGTAAGACGAGGGGTGGCGGTCTCTGTATATTTGTAAACAACAGCTGGTGCACAAAATCAAATACCAAGGAAGTCTCGAGGTTTTGCTCGCCTGAGGTAGAGTATCTTATGATAAGCTGTAGACCACACTATTTACCAAGAGAGTTCTCATCTATATTTTTCATAGCTGTCTATTTACCACCACAAACCAATGCTGGCATTAAGATTGCACTGAATGAGTTGTACAAGGCCATTAATCAACAGGAAAACGCTCATCCAGATGCAGCGCTCCTAGTAGCCGGGGACTTTAATGCAGGAAAACTTAAATCCGTTCTACCTAATTTCTACCAGCATGTCAAATGTGCAACCAGAGGGAAAAAAAACTATAGACCACCTTTACTCCACACACAGAGACGCATACAAAGCTCTCCCTCGCCCTCCATTTGGCAAATCTGACCATAACTCTATCCTCCTGATTCCTGCTTATAAGCAAAAACTGAAGCAGGAAGCACCAGTTATTCGGTTAATAAAAAAGTGGTCAGATGACGCAGATGCTAAGCTACAGGACTGTTTTGCTAGCACAGACTGGAACATGTTCCGGGATTCTTCAGACAGCATTGAGGAGTACACCACATCAGTCACTGGCTTCATCAATAAGTGCATCGATGATGTCGTCCCCACAGTGACCGTACGTACATACCCCAACCAGAAGCCATGGATTACAGGAAACATCCACACTGAGCTAAAGGGTAGAGCTGCCGCTTTCAAGGAACGGGACTCTAACCCGGACGCTTATAAGAAATCCCGCTATGACCTCCGACGAACCATCAAACAGGCAAAGAGTCAATACAGGTCTAAGATTGAATCATACTACACTGGCTCTGACGCTCGTCGGATGTGGCAGGGCTTGAAAACTATTACAGACTACAAAGGGAAGCACAGCCGCGAGCTGCCCAGTGACACAAGCCTACCAGACGAGCTAAACCACTTCTATGCTCGCTTCGAGGCAAGCAACACTGAAGCATGCATGAGAGCACCAGCTGTTCCGGACGACTATGTGATCACGCTCTCCGTAGCCGATGTGAGTAAGACTTTTAAGCAGGTCAACATTCACAAGGCCGCAGGGCCAGACGGATTACCAGGACGTGTACTCCGAGCATGTGCTGACCAACTGGTAAGTGTCTTCACTGACATTTTCAACATGTCCCTGACTGAGTCTGTAATACCAACATGTTTCAAGCAGACCACCATAGTCCCCGTGCCCAAGAACTCTAAGATAACCTGCCTAAATGACTACCGACCCGTAGCACTGACGTCTGTAGCCATGAAGTGCTTTGAAAGACTGGTCATGGCTCACATCAACAGCATAATCCCAGAAACCCTAGACCCACTCCAATTTGCATACCGCCCCAACAGATCCACAGATGATGCAATCTCTATCGCACTCCACACTGCCCTTTCCCACCTGGACAAGAGGAACACCTACGTGAGAATGCTATTCATTGACTACAGCTCAGCATTCAACACCATAGTGCCCTCTAAGCTCATCACTAAGCTAAGGATCCTGGGACTAAACACCTCCCTCTGCAACTGGATCCTGGACTTCCTGACGGGCCGCCCCCAGGTGGTAAGGGTAGGTAACAACACATCTGCCACACTGATCCTCAACACGGGGGCCCCTCAGGGGTGCGTGCTCAGTCCCCTCCTGTACTCTCTGTTCACCCATGACTGCATGGCCAGGCACGACTCCAACACCATCATTAAGTTTGCCGACGACACAACAGTGGTAGGCCTGATCACCGACAACGATGAGACAGCCTATAGGGAGGAGGTCAGAGATCTGGCCGTGTGGTGCCAGGACAACAACCTCTCCCTCAACGTGACCAAGACAAAGGAGATGATTGTGGACTACAGGAAAAAAAAGAGGACTGAGCACGCCCCATTCTCATCGACGGGGCTGTAGTGGAACAGGTTGAGAGCTTCAAGTTCCTTGGTGTCCACATCACCAACGAACTATCATGGTCCAAACACACCAAGACAGTCGTGAAGAGGGCACGACAAAGCCTATTCCCCCTCAGGAGACTAAAAAGATTTGGCATGGGTCCTCAGATCCTCAAAAAATTCTACAGCTGCACCATCGAGAGCATCCTGACTGGTTGCATCACCGCCTGGTATGGCAACTGCTTGGCCTCTGACCGCAAGGCACTACAGAGGGTAGTGCGTACGGCCCAGTACATCACTGGGGCAAAGCTCCCTGCCATCCAGGACCTCTATACCAGGCGGTGTCAGAGGAAGGCCCTCAAAATTGTCAAAGACTCCAGCCACCCTAGTCATAGACTGTTCTCTCTGCTACCGCACGGCAAGCGGTACCGGAGTGCCAAGTCTAGGTCCAAAAGACTTCTCAACAGCTTCTACCCCCAAGCCATAAGACTCCTGAACAGCTAATCATGGCTACCCGGACTATTTGCACTGCCCCCCCACCCCATCCTCCTTTTTACGCTGCTGCTACTCTGTTAAGTATTTATGCATAGTCACTTTAACTCTACCCACATGTACATATTACCTCAACTACCTCAACTAGCCGGTGCCCCCGCACATTGACTCTGCAACGGTACCCCCCTGTATATATAGCCTCCCTACTGTCACTTTATTTTACTGTATATATAGCCTCCCTACTGTCACTTTATTTTACTTCTGCTCTTTTTTTCTCAACACTTTTTTGTTGTTGTTGTTTTATTCTTACTTTTTTTGTTTAAAATAAATGCACTGTTGGTTAAGGGCTGTAAGTAAGCATTTCACTGCAATGTCTGCACCTGTTGTATTCGGCGCATGTGACCAATAAAATTTGATTTGATTTGATTTGATTTGATTTATCTGGATCAATCTGAAACTTTGCACACACACTGCTGCCATCTAGTGGCCAAAATCTAAATTGTGCCTAAACTACGATATTATATTGTGGCCTTTCTCTTGCATTTTCAAAGACGAAACAAAAAAAATGTATAAATAGAAAACGCATGTTTTTTTGTTTGTATTATCTTTTACCAGATCTAATGTGTTATATTCTCCTACATTAATTTCACATTTCCACAAACTTCCTTTCAAATGGTATCAAGAATATGCATATCCTTGCTTCAGGTCCTAAACTACAGGCAGTTAGATTTGGGTATGCCATTTTAGACTAAAATTGAAAAAAAGGGTCCAATCCTTAGAGGTTAATGGTCTCAGCATCATAGTTTGTGGAGATGATGTCGCCAATTGCGCTTTCAGTAGCCTGATTGTATCCAGACTGAGGAGAAATCCGGACACAAGCGTCCATGACAACCTCCTAAAGTGTTCAGCCAGATCTGAACATAATCCGACCACATTGAGACTTTTGTGCATCTAGACCTGTCTTTTCAATGCGCTCTTTGTATTCTGATAGCAGTGGCGCAGTGGTCTAAGGCACTGCATCGCAGTGCTAGCTGTGCCACTAGAGATCCTGGTTTGAATCCAGGCTCTGTCGTAGTTGGCCGCGACCGGGAGACCCATGGGGGAACAGGTGCTTCTCGTTGTCGTCATCAACTAAACCACACCCACAGATTATAAGAGGATGCTGATTGGTCCGGCCATACGGTGGAGGTTGACGGAGGTGTTCAAACGGTTTGAATCTGGTCGTGGCCAGACTGTATCCGAACAGCAAAACAGAATGTAAGCTTGTGAGATCAAGAGATATAAACCTGTGCCTGTGTGGTCGATATGAATGTTCTGGCATATGTTGTCTGGACAGTGTTTGCAACATGTGTACCAAATTGTGTTAAAATAAGAATATCCTTGACTGATTTATATGCAATTATGTGCCAGACCACGCCCATGTGAATGTTTTATTGGTCAATATGTTGACCATGATGTTTCAGGTACTAGTCTGGAAAATATTGCGTTTACAGACCTTTGTCCATAGATGCCACAAGTTTCGTGCAGATCGGTCCTTCGGTGCCAGAAGAGTAGCGTTTTAAGTGCTTTTCACAAAATTCCAAATGGCGGAAAATCCATTATGGCGGACCTATAGGCCTCTCCTTGTGAGGAGAGGGACCTATGTACCGGATTTCATGACTTTAAGGCAAACGGGGTGAGGAGCGTGACCTTTCAAAGTTAGCATTTTCAATATCTTGTTATAGCGCAACCATCTGGCCAATCAGTGTAATTTTGTAAATTACGGCTCTCATTCACCCAAGTTTCTTAAAAATCAGGCCAGCGCTGTCTGAGATATCGCGTGTGACTAACGTACGACCAAACATACGTACGGACAGAGACAGATCCACAATTTCATAGTGGACGACAATAACATTCGCAAGTGAAAAACCGAGATCTGTGTCTTCATCTCCATGCCAACTGTAACCAGTGCCAACCATCAATATCAGCTGTAACCCATGTCAACTGTACCCCATGTAAACTGTCACCCATGCCAACTGTAACCCATGCCAACTGTAACCCATGCCAACTGTAACTGATGCCAACCATCAATACCAACTATAACTGATGCCAACTGTAACCTATGCCAACTGTAACCCATGCCAACCATCAATACCAACTGTAACACATACCAACTGTAAAACATGTCAACTGTAACCCATGCAAGTTGTACCCTATGTCAACTGTAACCCATAGGGCGGCAGGTAGCTTAGTGGTTAAGAGCGTTGTGCCAGTAACCGAAAGGTCGCTGGTTCTAATCCCCGAGCCGACTAGGTGAAAAATCTGTCGATGTGCCCTTGAGCAAGGCACTTAACCCTAATTGCTCCTGTAAGTCGCTCTGGATAAGAGCGTCTGCTAAATGACTCAAATGTAAATGTAATGCCAACTGTAACTGATGCCAACCATCAATATCAGCTGTAACTGATGCCAACTGTAACCCATGTCAACTGTAACCCATGCCAACTGCAAACCCACTGGAATTGTGCAAACCCACTGGAATTGTGATACAGTGAATTATAAGTGAAATAATCTGTCTGTAAACAATTGTTGGAAAAATTACTTGTGTCATGCACAAAGTAGATGTCCTAACCGACTTGCCAAAACTATAGTTTGTTAACAAGAAATGTGTGGTGTGGTTGAAAAACTAGTTTTAATGACTCCAACCTAAGTGTATTTAAACTTCCGATTTCAACTGTATATGTGTGTTCTACTGACCTATGAGGAGGCTGCTGGAAGCTCTGGTTGGTGCTGTACTGACCTATGAGGAGGCTGCTGTATGCGGCGGTGGTGCTGTACTGACCTATGAGGAGGCTGCTGGAAGCTCTGGTGGTGCTGTACTGACCTATGAGGAGGCTGCTGTAAGCTCTGGTTGGTGCTGTACTGACCTATGAGGAGGCTGCTGAAAGCTCTGGTGGTGCTGTACTGACCTATGAGGAGGCTGCTGTAAGCTCTGGTGGTGCTGTACTGACCTATGAGGAGGCTGCTGTAAGCTCTGGTGGTGCTGTACTGACCTATGAGGAGGCTGATGGAAGCTCTGGTGGTGCTGTACTGACCTATGAGGAGGCTGCTGAGAGCTCTGGTTGGTGCTGTACTGACCTATGAGGAGGCTGATGGAAGCTCTGGTGGTGCTGTACTGACCTATGAGGAGGCTGATGGAAGCTCTGGTGGTGCTGTACTGACCTATGAGGAGGCTGATGGAAGCTCTGGTGGTGCTGTACTGACCTATGAGGAGGCTGATGGAAGCTCTGGTGGTGCTGTACTGACCTATGAGGAGGCTGCTGTAAGCGGCGGTGGTGCTGTACTGACCTATGAGGAGGCTGATGGAAGCTCTGGTGGTGCTGTACTGACCTATGAGGAGGCTGCTGGAAGCTCTGGTGGTGCTGTACTGACCTATGAGGAGGCTGCTGTATGCGGCAGTGGTGCTGTACTGACCTATGAGGAGGCTGATGGAAGCTCTGGTTGGTGCTGTACTGACCTATGAGGAGGCTGATGGAAGCTCTTGTGGTGCTGTACTGACCTATGAGGAGGCTGCAGTATGCGGCGGTGGTGCTGTACTGACCTATGAGGAGGCTGCTGTAAGCGGCGGTGGTGCTGTACTGACCTATGAGGAGGCTGCTGTAAGCTCTGGGTGGTGCTGTACTGACCTATGAGGAGGCTGCTGTAAGCGGCGGTGGTGCTGTACTGACCTATGAGGAGGCTGATGGAAGCTCTGGTGGTGCTGTACTGACCTATGAGGAGGCTGCTGTATGCGGCGGTGGTGCTGTACTGACCTATGAGGAGGCTGATGGAAGCTCTGGTGGTGCTGTACTGACCTATGAGGAGGCTGCTGTATGCGGCGGTGGTGCTGTACTGACCTATGAGGAGGCTGCTGTAAGCTCTGGTGGTGCTGTACTGACCTATGAGGAGGCTGCTGAAAGCTCTGGTTGGTGCTGTACTGACCTATGAGGAGGCTGCTGTAAGCGGCGGTGGTGCTGTACTGACCTATGAGGAGGCTGCTGTATGCGGCGGTGGTGCTGTACTGACCTATGAGGAGGCTGATGGAAGCTCTGGTGGTGCTGTACTGACCTATGAGGAGGCTGCTGTAAGCGGCGGTGGTGCTGTACTGACCTATGAGGAGGCTGATGGAAGCTCTGGTTGGTGCTGTACTGACCTATGAGGAGGCTGCTGAAAGCTCTGGTTGGTGCTGTACTGACCTATGAGGAGGCTGATGGAAGCTCTGGTGGTGCTGTACTGACCTATGAGGAGGCTGATGGAAGCTCTGGTGGTGCTGTACTGACCTATGAGGAGGCTGATGGAAGCTCTGGTGGTGCTGTACTGACCTATGAGGAGGCTGATGGAAGCTCTGGTGGTGCTGTACTGACCTATGAGGAGGCTGCTGTAAGCGGCGGTGGTGCTGTACTGACCTATGAGGAGGCTGCTGTAAGCGGCGGTGGTGCTGTACTGACCTATGAGGAGGCTGATGGAAGCTCTGGTGGTGCTGTACTGACCTATGAGGAGGCTGCTGTATGCGGCGGTGGTGCTGTACTGACCTATGAGGAGGCTGCTGTAAGCTCTGGTGGTGCTGTACTGACCTATGAGGAGGCTGATGGAAGCTCTGGTGGTGCTGTACTGACCTATGAGGAGGCTGCTGTATG
>NC_059202.1:28526983-28599483 GCF_020615455.1 Coregonus clupeaformis
GAGACATAGAGAGAGAGAGAGAGACATAGAGAGAGAGAGAGAGAGAGAGAGAGAGAGAGAGAGAGAGAGACATAGAGACATAGAGAGAGAGGGCTGATCAATCAATCCAAAACTATTTAACCTGGGCTCTGACAGTTAAACTAAAAAACGGAATATAATGATATTCCAAGAGGTCCGAAAATCTGGATCACAAATACAAATTCTATTTGGACACGTACAGTACCTAGGACTGAATATCAGCAACACAGGTGCAGCTTTCACATGGCTGTGAACGAGCTGAGAGACAAAGGTAGAAGTGCATTCTAAAAGGAACATTCAAATATAAAATCAAATTAGGATCTGGCAAAAAAAAATCAAATCAGTTATAGAATCAATTCCTCTATATGGCAGCAATGTATGGTGTCCACTCTCCAATAATCAATAATGAATGGGACAAACATCCAATCGAAACACTGCATGCAGAGTTTTGCAAGACTGTATTGCAAGTGCAAAGACAAAATAACGCATGTAGAGCAGAATTGGGCCAATACCCCCTCCTTATTCGAATAGAAAAAAGAGCCATCAAATTTTACAACCATCTAAAAACAAGCAACCCTGAAACATTTAATCACACAGCTCTACAATGTCAAGATATGAAACAAGAGAAGAGTCCCCTCAGCCAGCTGGTTCTGAGGCTCAGTTCACAAACCCAAACCAATCCCATAGAGCCTCAGGACAGCACTCAGAAAATCTGGCCCAACCAAATCATCACAAAGCAAAAAGAAAAATATATCACCTATTGGAAAGACTCCACAAGAAATCAAAGTAAACTTCAGTGCTATTTGGCTCTAAACAGACAGTACATGGTGGCAGATTATCTGACCACTGTGACTGATACAGCACACAATGGCAGATTATCTGACCACTGTGACTGATACAGCACACGATGGCAGATTATCTGACCACTGTGACTGATACAGCACACGATGGCAGATTATCTGACCACTGTGACTGATACAGCACACGATGGCAGATTATCTGACCACTGTGACTGATACAGCACACGATGGCAGATTATCTGACCACTGTGACTGATACAGCACACGATGGCAGATTATCTGACCACTGTGACTGATACAGCACACGATGGCAGATTATCTGACCACTGTGACTGATACAGCACACGATGGCAGATTATCTGACCACTGTGACTGACTGATACAGCACACGATGGCAGATTATCTGACCACTGTGACTGATACAGCACACGATGGCAGATTATCTGACCACTGTGACTGATACAGCACACGATGGCAGATTATCTGACCACTGTGACTGATACAGCACACGATGGCAGATTATCTGACCACTGTGACTGATACAGCACACGATGGCAGATTATCTGACCACTGTGACTGATACAGCACACGATGGCAGATTATCTGACCACTGTGACTGATACAGCACACAATGGCAGATTATCTGACCACTGTGACTGATACAGCACACGATGGCAGATTATCTGACCACTGTGACTGACTGATACAGCACACGATGGCAGATTATCTGACCACTGTGACTGATACAGCACACGATGGCAGATTATCTGACCACTGTGACTGATACAGCACACGATGGCAGATTATCTGACCACTGTGACTGACTGATACAGCACACGATGGCAGATTATCTGACCACTGTGACTGATACAGCACACGATGGCAGATTATCTGACCACTGTGACTGATACAGCACACGATGGCAGATTATCTGACCACTGTGACTGATACAGCACACGATGGCAGATTATCTGACCACTGTGACTGATACAGCACACGATGGCAGATTATCTGACCACTGTGACTGATACAGCACACGATGGCAGATTATCTGACCACTGTGACTGACTGATACAGCACACGATGGCAGATTATCTGACCACTGTGACTGATACAGCACACGATGGCAGATTATCTGACCACTGTGACTGATACAGCACACGATGGCAGATTATCTGACCACTGTGACTGATGGAAAACACTGACTGGGTACAGAGACCGGTCATCATAGACAAACCTGGCTGCCCAGAGAGGACAGGCTGTTCTCACTCTGGTGTCACCTCGTTAGTCAGTAAGTGTTACACCTGTGCTGGTTTGTCATCTCGTTAGTGCGAAGGTGTTTCACCTGCGCTGGTCCAGGTGATATTTAAGAGTGGCTGGCCCAGTGCTCCAGTTGTCTTCAGAGATGTGGAGGGTTAACTCCTTTAGTTGTCTCTCCCTATGTGAGTTCTAGACAAACATTCCTTTATCTGATCTTCCATGTTTTTGTTTTGCTTCCTGTCTTTAAGGTTGGTGTGGGTTTTTCCATTGTTTACCTCTTATTGGACAGATTTAGTGGGTCTCATGGTGGGTGTCTTTTAGGTCCAAGTTGTTGCTAGTCAACTTTTAGTGGACACCCCCCATGAGTGTCTTTTAAAATCCCTTCTAAAACCTGCTTTGGTTGTTGTCAGTGACTCTTTGTTAGTTTCCCCGTCCTGTTTGCGTGACATTTTTGGTTTTCTTGCTGGGGAACGTGACATGCCATGTGGCTTCTCAGTCGTGTTGAGACCGGCCCACTACTATTGCTTTAATGTATTATTCTCATTAATAGTGTTGTTGCTGTTAATGGTAATCACATTTCCACTACTACAATTAGTATTGCTGCCTTGTTGTTGTTGGTTCCACCATTGCTATGTAGACAATGACAATGGAAGTAATTTAACTCTAGAACAGTCTGCAGCACCCGGCCTCAGCCTACTAGAATCTGAAGTCAAATGTCTACTGTTTGCTGATGATCTGGTGCTTCTGTCCCCAACCAAGGAGGGCCTACAGCAGCACCTAGATCTTCTGCACAGATTCTGTCAGACCTGGGCCCTGACAGTTAAGACAGAAATAAGTGTTTCAAAAAAAGGTCCTGTTGCCAGGACCACAAATACAAATTCCACCTAGACACTGTTGCCTTAGAGCACACAAAAAAACTATACCTAACTTGGCATAAACATCATCACCACAGGTAACTTCCACAGGGCTGTGAACGATCTGAGAGACGAGGTAAGAAGAGCCTTCTATGCCATTTAAAAGGAACATAAAACATCCCAATTAGGATCTGGCTAAGAATACTTCAATCAGTCAACAACCTAGAATTCACAAAATGGGACAACCACCAAATTGAGACTCTGCATGCAGAATTCTGAAGAAAAAAAAAATCATCTATATACAACTTAAAACTCATGCATAGCAGAATTAGGACGATTCCCGCTAATTATCCAGAAAAGAGCAATTCAATTCTACAACCACCTAAAAGGAAGCGATTCTCAAACCTTTCATAACAAAGCCCTCAACTACACATGAACCTGGAGAAGAGTCCCCTCAGCCCCAGGAACGCAACACAATTAGTTTTCATGAGAAAACAAAAAGAGAATTACTTGACACATTGGAAAGAATCAACAAAAAAAACTGAGCAAACTTGAATGTTATTTGGTCCTGAACAGAGAGTACACAGTGGCAGAATACCTGACCACTGTGACTGACCCAAAATTAAGGAAGGCTTTGACTATGTACAAAGATACAGGTGCCCTTCCTAACTCAGTTGCCGGAGAGGAAGGTAACCGCTCAGGGATTTCACCAAAACAGTTACAGAGTTTAATGGCTGTTATGGGAGATAACTGAGGATGGATCAATAACATTGTAGTTACTCCACAATACTTACATAAATTACAGAGTGAAAATAAGGAAGCCTGTACAGATTAAAAATATTCCAAAACATGCATCCTGTTTGCAACAAGGCACTAAAGTAATACTGCATAAAATGTGGCAAAGAAATTCACTTTTTGTCCTGAATAAAAAGCTTTATGTTTGGGGCAAATCCAACACATCACTGAGTACCACTCTTCATATTTTCAAGCAGGTGGTGACGTCATCATGTTATGGGTATGCTTGTCACCTGCACTAGGGAGTATTTTTAGTATAAAAAGATACGGAATAGAGCTAAGCACAGGTAAAATCCTAGAGGAAAACCTGGTTCAGTCTGCTTTCCAACAGACACTGGGAGACAAATTCACCTTTCAGCAGGACAATTACCTAAAACACAAGGCCAAATATACACTGGAGTTGCTTACCAAGACATATTTTTTATATTTTTTATTTAACCTTTATTTAACTAGGCAAGTCAGTTAAGAACAAATTCTTATTTACAATGACAGCCTACCCCAGCCAAACCCTAACGATGCTGGGCCAATTGTGCGCCGCCCCTATGGGACTCCCAATCACGGCCGGTTGTGATACAGCCTGGAATCGAACCAGGGTCTGTAGTGACGCCTCAAGCACTGAGATCCAGTGCCGCTGCGCCACTCGGGAGCCCCGGAAGAACAATGAAGGTTCCCGAGTGGCCTAGTTACAGCTTTGTCTTAAATCGTCTTGAAAATATATGGCACGCCTTTAAAATGGCTGTAATGATCAACAAGCAACTTGACAGAGCTTGAAGAATTTTTAAAGAATAATGGGCAAATATTCTACAATCCAAAGCTCTAAGAGACTTACCCAGAAAGACTCACAGCTGTAATCACTGCTAAAGGTGATTCTAATCAGGTCCTCTGTAGCTCAGCTGGTAGAGCACGGCGCTTGTAACGCCAAGGTAGTGGGTTCGATCCCCGGGACCACCCATACGTAAAATATTTATGCACACATGACTGTAAGTCGCTTTGGATAAAAGCGTCTGCTAAATGGCATATTATTATTATATTATTATAACATGTATTGACTCAGGGGTGTGAATACTTATGTAAATGAGATATTTCAGTATTTAATTTTCAATAAATTTGCAAAGATTTCTGAAAAACATGTTTTCACTTTGTCATTATGGGGTATTGTGGAATACGTCAAGGGGTATCAATACTTTCTGAAGGTACTGTGTATCATTTGAAATGTCTATATTAAAACTCTGAGTGTGTAATGTTTACTGTTCATTTCTGATTGTTAATTTCCCTTTTGTTATTGTCTGTTTCATTTGCTTTGGCAATGTAAATATATGTTTCCCATGCCAATAGAGAGAGAGAGAGAGAGAGAGAGAGAGAGAGAGAGAGAGAGAGAGAGAGAGAGAGAGAGAGAGAGAGAGAGAGAGAGATACAGAGAGAGAGAGAGAGAGATTACAGTTTAGCCTACACTCTAACCAGCTACCAAAACCTCTGCCACCACTCTAACAACCCAAACCCAGTATCAACCTGAACCAGTTCTGTCCACGTCCACATAGATCCTCAGCATGACGGAGCCCAGCAGGAAGCCAAAGGCAGGTCCAAACACAGACACAGCAAACAGGATGGCTGGGGAGAAAAGAGACAGTCAGGGTCTTAACACCAGGTCCATGTGTCCTACTGCTGTTTGAGCTGCAGTAATACGACCTGCTGGATCATGTTCAAGCGTCTGTTATTAACTAAATGAATACACTCCCTCCTCTTCTTTTTGCTAAATAACTCCAGCAAACTTGACTTTTTATATCTATAAGTCAAGCGATTACAACCTGCCTGTGTTAAGCTAAGGTGTTTTAGTTTGCCCCGGGAGATCGCCGTAGACAACTCAGTACAGATAGTATAATGTCATGTCTCAAGCCTCTTACCTATTTAAAGGGACTCGTCTTTCCGTAAGCTACAAGCCTCTTACCTATTTAAAGGGACTCGTGTTTCCGTAAGCTACAAGCCTCTTACCTATTTAAAGGGACTCGTGTTTCATTAAGCTACAAGCCTCTTACCTATTTAAAGGGACTCGTGTTTCATTAAGCTACAAGCCTCTTACCTATTTAAAGGGACTCGTGTTTCATTAAGCTACAAGCCTCTTACCTATTTAAAGGGACTCGTGTTTCATTAAGCTACAAGCCTCTTACCTATTTAAAGAGACTCGTGTTTCATTAAGCTACAAGCCTCTTACCTATTTAAAGGGACTCGTGTTTCATTAAGCTACAAGCCTCTTACCTATTTAAAGGGACTCGTGTTTCATTAAGCTACAAGCCTCTTACCTATTTAAAGGGACTCATGTTTCATTAAGCTACAAGCCTCTTACCTATTTAAAGAGACTCGTGTTTCATTAAGCTACAAGCCTCTTACCTATTTAAAGGGACTCGTGTTTCATTAAGCTACAAGCCTCTTACCTATTTAAAGGGACTCGTGTTTCATTAAGCTACAAGCCTCTTACCTATTTAAAAGGACTCGTGTTTCATTAAGCTACAAGCCTCTTACCTATTTAAAGGGACTCGTGTTTCATTAAGCTACAAGCCTCTTACCTATTTAAAGGGACTCGTGTTTCATTAAGCTACAAGCCTCTTACCTATTTAAAGGGACTCGTGTTTCATTAAGCTACAAGCCTCTTACCTATTTAAAGGGACTCGTGTTTCATTAAGCTACAAGCCTCTTACCTATTTAAAGGGACTCGTGTTTCATTAAGCTACAAGCCTCTTACCTATTTAAAGGGACTCGTGTTTCCGGAAGCTACAAGCCTCTTACCTATTTAAAGGGACTCGTGTTTCATTAAGCTACAAGCATCTTACCTATTTAAAGGGACTCGTGTTTCATTAAGCTACAAGCCTCTTACCTATTTAAAGGGACTCGTGTTTCATTAAGCTACAAGCCTCTTACCTATTTAAAGGGACTCATGTTTCATTAAGCTACAAGCCTCTTACCTATTTAAAGAGACTCGTGTTTCATTAAGCTACAAGCCTCTTACCTATTTAAAGGGACTCGTGTTTCATTAAGCTACAAGCCTCTTACCTATTTAAAGGGACTCGTGTTTCATTAAGCTACAAGCCTCTTACCTATTTAAAGGGACTCGTGTTTCATTAAGCTACAAGCCTCTTACCTATTTAAAGGGACTCGTGTTTCATTAAGCTACAAGCCTCTTACCTATTTAAAGGGACTCGTGTTTCATTAAGCTACAAGCCTCTTACCTATTTAAAGGGACTCGTGTTTCATTAAGCTACAAGCCTCTTACCTATTTAAAGGGACTCGTGTTTCATTAAGCTACAAGCCTCTTACCTATTTAAAGGGACTCGTGTTTCATTAAGCTACAAGCCTCTTACCTATTTAAAGGGACTCGTGTTTCCGGAAGCTACAAGCCTCTTACCTATTTAAAGGGACTCGTGTTTCATTAAGCTACAAGCATCTTACCTATTTAAAGGGACTCGTGTTTCATTAAGCTACAAGCATCTTACCTATTTAAAGGGACTCGTGTTTCATTAAGCTACAAGCCTCTTACCTATTTAAAGGGACTCGTGTTTCATTAAGCTACAAGCCTCTTACCTATTTAAAGGGACTCATGTTTCATTAAGCTACAAGCCTCTTACCTATTTAAAGAGACTCGTGTTTCATTAAGCTACAAGCCTCTTACCTATTTAAAGGGACTCGTGTTTCATTAAGCTACAAGCCTCTTACCTATTTAAAGGGACTCGTGTTTCATTAAGCTACAAGCCTCTTACCTATTTAAAGGGACTCGTGTTTCATTAAGCTACAAGCCTCTTACCTATTTAAAGGGACTCGTGTTTCATTAAGCTACAAGCCTCTTACCTATTTAAAGGGACTCGTGTTTCATTAAGCTACAAGCCTCTTACCTATTTAAAGGGACTCGTGTTTCATTAAGCTACAAGCCTCTTACCTATTTAAAGGGACTCGTGTTTCATTAAGCTACAAGCCTCTTACCTATTTAAAGGGACTCGTGTTTCATTAAGCTACAAGCCTCTTACCTATTTAAAGGGACTCGTGTTTCCGGAAGCTACAAGCCTCTTACCTATTTAAAGGGACTCGTGTTTCATTAAGCTACAAGCATCTTACCTATTTAAAGGGACTCGTGTTACATTAAGCTACAAGCCTCTTACCTATTTAAAGGGACTCGTGTTTCATTAAGCTACAAGCCTCTTACCTATTTAAAGGGACTCGTGTTTCATTAAGCTACAAGCCTCTTACCAATTTAAAGGGACACGTGTTTCAGTAAGCTACAAGCCTCTTACCTATTTAAAGGGACTCGTGTTTCAGTAAGCTACAAGCCTCTTACCTATTTAAAGGGACTCGTGTTTCCGTAAGCTACAAGCCTGTTACCTATTTAAAGGGACTCGTGTTTCATTAAGCTACAAGCCTCTTACCTATTTAAAGGGACTCGTGTTTCATTAAGCTACAAGCCTCTTACCTATTTAAAGGGACACGTGTTTCATTAAGCTACAAGCCTCTTACCTATTTAAAGGGACTTGTGTTTCATTAAGCTACAAGCCTCTTACCTACAGTGGGTATCATAACTATTCTTCACATTTTATTGTCACTAAGCGGGATTAAAATGGATTTAAGTGTAATTTCTTGTCAACGATCTACACAAAATACTCTAATGTCAAAATAAAAAAAAGTATCTAACATTTCTTAAAAACTAATTAAAAATGTAACCCCCCCTGAGTGTCACCCCCCCTGAGTCAATACGTGTTACAAACACCTTTTGCAGTGATTACAGCTGTGAGTCTAATTGGGTAAGTCTCTAAGAGCTTGACACTCCTGGATTGTGAAATATTTGCCCATTATTCTTTTACAAATTATTCAAGCTCTGTCAAGGTGTTGGGGTAAAATCAAATCAAATCAAATTGTATTTGCCACATGCGCCGAATACAACAGGTGTAGACCTTACAGTGAAACGCTTACTTACAAGTTAAAATGCAAATAGTCCAGGTAGCCATGATTAGCTGTTCAGGAGTCTTATGGCTTTGGGATAAAAGCTGTTAATAAGCCTTTTGGACCCAGACTTGGCACTCCAGTACCACTTGCCGTGCGGTAGCAGAGAGAACAGTCTTTGACTAGAGTGGCTGGAGTCTTTGACAATTTTTAAGGCCTTCCTCTGACACCGCCTGGTATAGAGGTCCTGGATGGCAGGAAGCTTGGCCCCAGTGATGTACTGGGCCGTACGCACTACCCTCTGTAGCGCCTTGCGGTCAGAGGCCGAGCAGTTGCCATACCAGGCAGTGATGCAACCGGTCAGGATGCTTTCGATAGTGCAGCTGTAGAACCTTTTGAGGATCTGAGGACCCATGCCAAATCTTTTCAGTCTCCTGAGGGGGAATAGGCTTTGTCGTGCCCTCTTCACGACTGTCTTGGTGTGTTTGGACCATGATAGTTTGTTGGTGATGTGGACACCAAGGAACTTGAAGCTCTCAACCTGTTCCACTACAGCCTCGTCGATGAGAATGGGGGCGTGCTCAGTCCTCTTTTTTTTCCTGTAGTCCACAATCAGCTCCTTTGTCTTGATCACGTTGAGGGACAGGTTGTCATCCTGGCACCACATGGCCAGGTCTCTGACATCCTCCCTATAGGCTGTCTCAATGTTGTCGGTGATCAGGCCTACCACTGTTGTGTTATCGGCAAACTTAATGATGGTGATGGAGTCATCACCATCATCTGCCATCTGCCATGCAGTCATGGGTGAACAGGGAGTACAGGAGGGGACTGAGCACGCACCCCTGAGGGGCCCCCGTGTTGAGGATCAGCGTGGCAGATGTGTTGTTACCTACCCTTACCACCTGGGAGCGGCCCGTTAGGAAGTCCAGGATCCAGTTGCAGAGGGAGGTGTTTAGACCCAGGGTACTTAGCTTAGTAATGAGCTTTGAGGGCGCTATGGTGTTGAACGCTGAGCTGTAGTCAATGAATAGCATTCTCACGTAGGTGTTCCTCTTGTCTAGGTTGGAATTGGCAGTGCAATAGAGATTTGATCATCTGTGGATCTTTTTGGGGCGGTATGCAAATTGGAGTGGGTCTAGGGTTTCTGGGATAATGGTGTTGATATGAGTCATGTCCAGCCTTTCAAAGCATTTCATGGCTACAGACGTGAGTGCTACGAGTCGGTAGTCATTTAGACAGGTTACCTTAGTGTTCTTGGGCACAGGGACTATGGTGGTCTGCTTGAAAGATGTTGGTATTACAGACTCAGTCAGGGACATGTTGAAAATGTCAGTGAAGAAACCTGCCAGTTGGTCAGTGCATACTCAGAGTACGCGTCCTGGTAATCCGTCTGTCCCTGCGGCCTTGTGAATGTTGACCTGCTTAAAAGTCTTACTCACATCGGCTACGAAGAGCGTGATCACATAGTCATCCGGAACAGCTGATGCTCTCATGCATGCTTCAGTGTTGCTTGCCTCGAAGCGAGCATATAAGTGATTTAGCTCGTCTGGAAGGCTCGTGTCACTGGGCAGTTCGCGGCTGTGTTTCCCTTTGTAGTCTGTAATAGTTTTCAAGCCCTGCCACATCCGACGAGCGTTGGAGCCGGTGTAGTACGATTAAATCTTAGTCCTGTATTGACGCTTTGCCTGTTTGATGGTTCGTCGGAGGGCATAGTGGGATTTCTTATAAGCGTCCGGGTTAGAGTCCCGCTCCTTGAAAGCATCAGCTCTACCCTTTAGCTCAGTGCGGATGTTGCCTGTAATCCATGGCTTCTGGTTGGGGTATGTACGTACGGTCACTGTGGGGACGACATCATCGATGCACTTATTGATGAAGCCGGTGACTGATGTGGTGTACTCCTCAATGTCATAGCTTTGTACGCGTCTCTGTGTGTGGAGTAAAGGTGGTCTAGAAATGAGGTAGAATGGATTTAAGTTTCCCTGCATTAAAGTCCCCGGTCACTAGGTGCGCTGCCTCTGGATGAGCGTTTTTCCTGTTTGCTTATGGCCTTATACAGCTGATTGAGTGCAGTCTTAGTGCCAACATCGGTTTGCGATGGTAAATAGACAGCTAAAAACTCTCTTGGTAAATAGTGTGGTCTACAGCTGATCATGAGATACTCTACCTCAGGCGAGCAAAACCTTGAGACTTCCTTAATATTAGATTTTGTGCACCAGCTGTTGTTTACAAATATACACAGACCGCCACCCCTTGTCTTACCCGAGTCAGCCGTTCTATCCTGCCGATGCAGCGTATGTCCCGCCAGCTGTATGTTATCCATGTTGTCGTTCAGCCACGACTCGGTGATACATTTACTTTTACATTTTACGTCATTTAGCAGACGCTCTTATCCAGAGCGACTTACAGTTAGTGCATACATTCTTCTTCTTTTTTTTTTTTTCATACTGGCCCCCCGTGGGAATCGAACCCACAACCCTGGCGTTGCAAACGCCATGCTCTACCAACTGAACTACCTCCCTGCCGGCCATTCCCTCCCCTACCCTGGACGACGCTGGGCCAATTGTGCGCCGCCCCATTGGTCTCCCGGTTGCGGCCGGCTACAGCAGAGCCTGGATTCGAACCAGGATCTCTAGTGGCACAGCTAGCACTGCGATGCAGTGCCTTAGACCACTGCGCCACTCGGGAGGTTACATAAGATATTACAGTTTTGAATGTTCCGTTGGTAAAGCAGCAGCTACTCTTCCTGGGGTCCAGCAAAATTAAGGCAGTTTTAAAAACATTACAATACATTCACAGATTTCACAACACACTGTGTGCCCTCAGACCCTACTCCACCACTACCACATATCTACAGTACAAAATCCATGTTATTGTGCGTGTGTATGCATGTGTCTGTGCCTATGTTTGTGTTGCTTCACAGTCCCCGCTGTTCCATAAGGTTTTTTTTTATCTGTTTTTTAAATCTGATTCTACTGCTTGTATCAGTTACCTGATGTGGAATAGAGTTCCATGTAGTCATGGCTCTATGTAGTACTGTGTGTCTCCCATAATCTGTTCTGGATTTGGGGACAGTGAAGAGACCTCTGGTGGCATGTCTTGTGGGGTAATCATGGGTGTCCGAGCTGTGCGCCAGTAGTTCAAACAGACAGCTCGGTGCATTCAACATGTCAATACCTCTCATAAATACAAGTAGTGATGAAGTCAATCTCTTCTCCACTTTGAGCCAGGAAAGATTGACATGCATATTATTCATATTAGCTCACTGTGTACATCCAAGGGCCAGCCGTGCTGCCCTGTTCTGAGCCAATTGCAATTTTCCTAAGTCCTTTTTTGTGGCGCCTGACCACACGACTGAACAGTAGTCAAGATGTGACAAAACTAGGGCCAGTAGGACCTGCCTTGTTGATAGTGTTGTTAAGAAGGTAGAAGAGCACTTTATTATGTACATTTACATTTTAGTCATTTAGCACACACTCTTATCCAGAGCGACTTACAGTTAGTGAGTGCATACTTTTTATTTATTGTTCATACTGGCCCACCGTGGGAATCGAACCCACAACCCTGTCGTTGCAAACGTCATGCTCTACCAACTGAGCTACATCCCTGCCGGCCATTCCCTCCCCTGCCCTACCCTGGACGACGCTGGGCCAATTGTGCGCCACCCCATTGGTCTCCCAGTCGCGGCCGTCTACGACAGATGGACACCGACCATTTTGAATCCCACCGTACCTTCTCCGCTATGCAATCTGGTTTCTGAGCTGGTCATGGGTACACCTCAGCCACGCTCAAGGTCCTAAACGATATTATAACTGCGTTCGATAAAAGACAGTACTGTGCAGCCGTCTTCATTGACCTGGCCAAGGCTTTCGACTCTGTCAATCACCACATTCTTATTGGCAGACTAAATAGCCTTGGTTTCTCAAATGACTGCCTCGCCTGGTTCACCAAGTACTTCTCAGATAGAGTTCAATGTGTCAAATCGGAGGTGCTGTTGTCTGGACCTCTGGCAGTCTCTATGGGGGTGCCACAGGGTTCAATTCTCGGGCCGACTCTATTCTCTGTGTATATCAATGATGTCGCTCTTGCTGCTGGTGACTCTCAGATCCACCTCTACGCAGATGACACCATTTTGTATACATCTGCCCCTTCACTGGACACTGTGTTAACAAACCTCCAAACGAGCTTCAATGCCATACAACACTCCTTCCGTAGCCTCCAACTGCTCTTAAACGCTAGTAAAACTAAATGCATGCTCTTCAATCGAACGCTGATTGCACCCGCCCGCCCGACTAGAATCACTACTCTCGACGGGTCTGACTTAGAATATGTGGACAACTACAAATACCTAAATACCGTAAACTCTCCTTCCAGACTCACATTAAGCATCTCCAATCCAAAGTTAAATCTAGAATCGGCTTCTTATTTCGCAACAAAGCCTCCTTCAATCATGCTGCCAAACATGCCCTCGAAAAACTGAATATCCTACCAATCCTTGACTTCAGCGATGTAATTTACAAAATAGCCTCCAACACTCTACTCAGCAAATTGGATGTAGTCTATCACAGTGCCATCTGTTCTGTCACCAAAGCCCCATATAATACCCACCATTGTGACCTGTACGCTCTCGTAGGCTGGCCCTCACTACATATTTGTCGCCAAACCCACTGGCTCCAGGTCATCTATAAATCACTGCTAGGCAAATACCCGCCTTATCTTAGCTCATTGATCACCATAGCAACACCCACCCGTAGTATGCGCTCCAGCAGGTATATCTCACTGGTCATCCCCAAAGCCAACACCTCCTTTGGCCGCCATTCCTTCCAGTTCTCTGCTGCCAATGACTGGAACGAACTGCAAAAATCTCTGAAGCTGGAGACTCTTATCTCCCTCACTAACTTTAAGCATCAGTTGTCAGAGCAGCTTACCGATCACTGCACCTGTACACAGCCCATCTGCAATTAGCCCACCCAACTACCTCATCCCCATATTGTTATTTATTTTGCTCATTTGCACCCCAGTATCTCTATTTGCACATCATCTTCTGCACATCTATCACTCCAGTGTTAATACTAAATTGTTCTAAACTATTTTGCACTATGGCCTATTTATTGCCTTACCTCCATAACTTACTACATTTGCACACACTGTATATAGATTTTCTATTGTGTAATTGACTGTACGTTTTGTTTTACCCCATATGTAACTCTGTGTTGTTGTTTTTATCACACTGCTTTGCTTTATCTTGGCCAGGTCGCAGTTGTAAATGAGAACTTGTTCTCAACTGGCTTACCTGGTTAAATAAAGGTGAAATAAAATAAAAATAAAAAATGCTTGAAAAGTGATGTGTTGTTGGATTTTTTGTTGGATTTACCTATGTAGAGGGGGGAGTTGCCTTGTCCGGCGAAGTCATCCACATAAGAGATACCAAAGGGTTGTATGGGAACAGACCCCACCCCGAACAGCAGCTGAGCTATAGCCATGAGCAGCCACAGGTTATTGGTGTCTGCTATACGTTTGGTCTCTGCTTTCCCACAGGCCTCTGTCATGTTGGAGGTACCCTGCAGTGAACACAGGTCTTGGCGATCTGGGGGAAAAAACGCATTCACAGACACACACACACACACACACACACACAGACACACACACACACACGCAAGCACACAGACACACACACACAGACACAGACACACACACACACACACACACACACACACACACACAGACACACACACACACACACACACACACACACACACGCAAGCACACAGACACAAGTACAGAGACCGACAGACAGACAGACAGACAGACAGACAGACAGACAGACAGACAGACAGACAGATAAACAGACAGATAAACAGACACACAGACAGACAGATAGAGTTAATTACAGGCCTGTGAACTATACACAGCTGTTCCTGGAGTTTAATGTGACCCTTAACCCTTCAGTGGTACCCCATGAGAAGCAGCATCCAGCCAGTGTACTGTGTGTGTGTGTGTGTGTGTGTGTGTGTGTGTGTGTGTGTGTGTGTGTGTGTGTGTGTGTGTGTGTGTGTGTCTACAGGGCAGACAGAGGAGGAAAAAAGAGAGTGAAAGTACTGAATTAAACCAACTGCCTGAGAGACAGCCTTAATCTTCTTGGATTTATGTAGAATGGGATCAGCTAGAGAGCACCTGCAGGCCAGGCTGGCTCTCACAATTCATTATTTCTAAATCCAACCATCCAAATCTAACCACACCCCTACACCACTCCACTACCCCACCACACCACACCACTAAACCAATCCAATCCACCACTAAACCAATCCACTCCACCACACCACTAAACCAATCCACTACACTACACCACTAAACCAATCCAATCCACTACACCACTAAACCAATCCACTACACCCCTCCAATCCAACACTCCACACCACTCCAATCCAACACATCACTCCACTACACCACTACAACACTCCAATCCACTACTCCACTACACCACTCCACTACACCATTCCACTATACCACTCCACTACACCATTCCACTATACCACTCCATTCCAAAACACCACAACACTACACAACTCCACCAGTCCACCACTCCACTACATGACAGGCTGAACCAGGTCCAACATACTGGGATTTCTGCTTTATAGAGACTGATTGTGGATGATGCTTACTGCTTTATAGAGACTGATTGTGGATGATGCTTGCTGCTTTATAGAGACTGATTGTGGATGATGCTTGTTGCTTTATAGAGATTGATTGTGGATGATGCTTGCTGCTTTATAGAAACTGATTGTGGATGATGCTTGCTGCTTTATAGAGACTGATTGTGGATGATGCTTGCTGCTTTATAGAGATTGATTGTGGATGATGCTTGCTGCTTTATAGAGATTGATTGTGGATGATGCTTGCTGCTTTATAGAGATTGATTGTGGATGATGCTTGCCATACACTAGGTTTTAAAACTCATGCGGCCAGTTTCCCGGACACAGCGAAAGTCTAGTCCTGGACTAAGAAGCATTTTTTATTGAGATTCTGTGTGACGGAAACCTGCCCATGAAGATAATCTATGCAGATTTATTCAGAGGTGTATCCTTGGTATTGCAAAGTATTGTAGCTATAAAAAAAATCTATATTGAACCCCTAGATCTTACCATGTATGGCAGAGTCGTACTCATAGGGCTGGGACAGGAAGTGAGGTAGGGCCAGGATCAGAGCACTGATGGACATCAGCAGGCCACCCAGTCCAATGAGACGAGGCCGATGGACCCTGCTGCCCAGGTAACTCACAAACACTATCAGTACTGTGTTCCCCACCTAGAGGGAGAGAGAGAGAGAGAGAGAGAGAGAGAGAGACAGAGAGAGAGAGAGAGAGAGAGAGAGAGAGGGAGAGAGAGACAGAGAGAGAGAGAGAGAGAGAGAGAGAGAGAGAGAGAGAGAGAGAGAGAGAGAGAGAGAGAGAGAGGGCCCTGTCATCAGGAGGACGCAGTAGCAACACATGGCTGCAGAGGATATTTTTTACTTCTTAACTAGGAGCAGGCCTCAGACAACGCCGTATTGCAGTGGTGGAAAAACATTTACGTCATTTAGCAGACGCTCTTATCCAGAGCAACTTACAGGAGCAATTAGGGTTAAGTGCCTTGCTCAAGGGCACATCGACAGATTTTTCACCTAGTCGGCTCGGGGATTAGATCCAGCGACCTTTCAGTTACTGGCACAACGCTCTTAACCACTAAGCTACCTGCCGCCCCTCAAGTACTCAATTGTCATACTTGAGTAAAAATAAAGATTAGACCTTATCGAAAATGACTCAAGTAAAAATGAAAGTCACCCAGTAAAATACTGCCTGAGTAAAAGTCTAAAAGTATTTTAAATATACTTAAAATAAATCGTTATATAAATCCTTGTATTAAGCAAACCAGACGGCAGAACTTTCTTGTTTTTAATTTTTAATTTACAGATAGCCAGGGGCACACTCCAACACTCAGACATCATTTACAAATGAAGCATTTGTGTTTAGTGGGTCCGCCAGATCAGAGGCAGTAGGGATGACCAGGGATGTTCTCTTGATAAGTGCGTAAATTGGACCATTTTCCTGTCATAATGTAACAAGTACTTTTGGGTGTCAGAGAAAATGTATGGAGTAAAAAGTACATTATTTTCTTTAGGAATGTAGTGAAGTAAAAGTAAAAGTTGTCAAAAATACAAATAATAAAGTAAAGTACAGATACCCCAAAACGACTTAAGAATTTTTACTTAAGTACTTTACACCACTGTCGTATTGACATACCCCAACCAGAAGCCATGGATTACAGGAAACATCCGCACTGAGCTAAAGGGTAGAGCTGCCGCTTTCAAGGAGCGGGACTCTAACCCGGACGCTTATAAGAAATCCCGCTATGCCCTCCGACGAACCATCAAACAGGCAAAGAGTCAATACAGGACTAAGATTGAATCGTACTGCACCTGCTCTGACTCTCATCGGATGTGGCAGGGCTTGAAAACTATTACAGACTACAAAGGGAAGCCCAGCCCCAAGCTGCCCAGTGACACAAGCCTTCCAGACGAGCTAAACCACTTCTATTCTCGCTTCGAGGCAAGCAACACTGAAGCATGCATGAGAGCACCAGCTATTCCGGATGACTATGTGATCACGCTCGCCGTAGCCGATGTGAGTAAGACTTTTAAGCAGGTCAACATTCACAAGGCCGCAGGGCCAGACGGATTACCAGGACGTGTACTCCTAGCATGTGCTGACCAACTGGCAAGTGTCTTCACTGACATTTTCAACATGTCCCTGACTGAGTCTGTAATACCAACATGTTTCAAGCAGACCACCATAGTCCCCGTGCCCAAGGACACTAAGATAACCTGCCTAAATGACTACCGACCCGTAGCACTGACGTCTGTAGCCATGAAGTGTTTTGAAAGGCTGGTCATGGCTCACATCAACACCATTATCCCAGAAACCCTAGACCCACTCCAATTTGCATACCGCCCAAACAGATCCACAGATGATGCAATCTCTATTGCACTCCACACTGCTCTTTCCCACCTGTACAAAAGGAACACCTACGTGAGAATGCTATTCATTGACTACAGCTCAGCATTCAACACCATAGTGCCCTCAAAGCTCATCACTAAGCTAAGGATCCTGGGACTAAACACCTCCCTCTGCAACTGGATCCTGGACTTCCTGACGGGCCGCCCCCAGGTGGTAAGGGTAGGTAACAACACATCTACCACACTGATCCTCAACACGGGGGCCCCTCAGGGGTGTGTGCTCAGTCCCCTCCTGTACTCCCTGTTCACCCATGACTGCATGGCCAGGCACGACTCCAACACCATCATTAAGTTTGCCGACGACATGACAGTGGTAGGCCTGATCACCGACAACGATGAGACAGCCTATAGGGAGGAGGTCAGAGACCTGGCCGTGTGGTGCAAGGATAACAACCTCTCACTCAACGTGACCAAGACAAAGGAGATGATTGTGGACTACAAGAAAAAAAAGAGGACTGAGCACGCCCCCACTCTCATCGACGGGGATGGAGTGGAACAGGTTGAGAGCTTCAAGTTCCTTGGTGTCCACATCACCAACTAACTATCATGGTCCAAACACACCAAGAAAGTCGTGAAGAGGGCACGACAAAGCCTATTCCCCCTCAGGAGACTGAAAAGATTTGGCATGGGTCCTCAGATCCTCAAAAAATTCTACAGCTGCACCATCGAGAGCATCCTGACTGGTTGCATCACCGCCTGGTATGGCAACTGCTTGGCCTCCGACCGCAAGGCACTACAGAGGGTAGTGCGTACGGCCCAGTACATCACTGGGGCCAAGCTTCCTGCCATCCAGGACCTCTATACCAGGTGGTGTCAGAGGAAGGCCCTCAAAATTGTCAAAGACTCCAGTCACCGTAGTCATAGACTGTTCTCTCTGCTACCGCACGGCAAGCGGTACCGGAGTGCCAAGTCTAGGTCCAAAAGACTTCTCAACAGCTTCTACCCCCAAGCCATAAGACTCCTGAACAGCTAATCATGGATACCCAGACTATTTGCACTGCCCCCCCCGCACATTGACTCTGCACCGGTACACCCCTGTATGTATAGCCTCCCTACTGTTATTTTATTTTACTTCTGCTCTTTTTTTCTCAACACTTTTTTGTTGTTGTTTTATTTTACTTTTTTATTAAGAAATAAATACACTGTTGGTTAAGGGCTGTAAGTAAGCATTTCACTGTAATGTCTGCGCCTGTTGTATTTGGTGCATGTGGCCAATACAATTTTACTTTATTTTATTTTATTTGACATATAACATTCATTAGAAGTCAATCTTGAACCTACCAGCCAGTTGTTTACATGTTACTGATATTCCACTACTTGTGTATCACATCATGATGAACTACTTGAGATTGTTGTAGTGTGTTGTGGTGAGATCTGCCTCCTACCTCGTGCAGAGAGGAGATGGTGCCAGAGGAGAAGCTGCTGAGACCGAAGCGTCTCTCGATGGTGGTGATGGTGCTCTTAAAGTAGGAGCTGTACAGGAGCTGGGTGAGCTGCAGCAGGCCATGACACAGCACAAACAACTAGGAGAGGAGTAAGGGAGAGAGGGAGAGAGGGAGAGAGAGAGAGAGAGAGAGAGAGAGAGAGAGAGACAGAGACAGAGACAGAGACAGAGACAGAGACAGAGACAGAGAGAGAGAGACAGAGACAGAGACAGAGACAGAGACAGAGACAGAGACAGAGAGAGAGAGAGAGAGAGAGAGAGAGAGAGACAGAGACAGAGACAGAGACAGAGACAGAGACAGAGACAGAGACAGAGACAGAGACAGAGACAGAGAGAGAGAGAGAGAGAGAGAGAGAGACAGAGACAGAGACAGAGACAGAGACAGAGACAGAGACAGAGACAGAGACAGAGACAGAGACAGAGACAGAGACAGAGACAGAGACAGAGAGAGAGTGAGAGTGAGAGTGAGAGTGAGAGTGAGAGTGAGAGTGAGAGTGAGAGTGAGAGTGAGAGTGAGAGTGAGAGTGAGAGAGAGAGAGAGAGAGAGAGAGAGAGATGGACAGACGGACAGAAAGACCAATGTTAGAAATGTACAGGACAAAACACAGAAGGACAGAATGTGCGAGACGGGGGTGGAGCCGGGGCATCCAAGAAATAGCAGGATTGACCACAAGATGATAAATAATTGTCATGCCAGTAATTTTTTTTGTCATAGGACTACTTATAATAGCTGCAGCAACCCTGATAAATTGAAATAATTTTACCAAAATTAAATAAATAACAATTTCCAAAATTATATTACTCCTGTCTGAATAGATATAAATAAAATAATTCAAAACATTACATCAGAGAGCATAATTTAGCCATAGAGGATCAATAGCTTCTATAAAATATGTAGCTGTGGATTAAGTTTTTTCACTTACAGTAAAAAATACTTTAATTGGGGTATCTGTAATTTACTATTTATATTTTACTTCACATTTTCCTAAAGAAAATAATGTACTTTTTACTCCATATAAATTCCCTGATAACCAAAGTACTCTTTACATTTTGAATGCTCAGCGGGAAAGGAAAATGGTCAAATTCACGCAATTACATCCCTGGTCATCCCTACTGCCTCTGATCTAGCGGACTCATTAAACACACATCGCTTCGTTTGTAAATGATGTCTGAGTGTTGCTGATAGCCCCTGGCTACCGGTTAATTAAAAATTTAAAAATTTGAAATCTGGTTTGCTTGATAAGGAATTTGAAATTATTTCTACTTTTACTTTTGATAATTAAGTATATTTTAGCAATTACATTTACTTTTGATACTTAAGTATATTTAAAACTAAGTACTTTTAGTATTTTACTCAAGTAGTATTTTACTGGGTGACTTTCATGTTTACTAAAGTAATTTTCTATTAATCCTTAAATCTATTGACCCGTACGTCAATCTAAGTAACATAATACAAAAAAATCCCCATCAAAATCTGTCAGTTTGAACTAGAGATCTGTTGTTGTTTTTGTTGCATGGGCTGCATCTCAATCCACCGCCTCCGCCTATGTAAGCCTTTCCGCATCTGCAGTGGATGGTGACCTAGCTGGTGTTTGTCCCAGGAAATCGGTCTTCTCACATAAACGTCTGTAGCGTCCGGACAGTTTGGCCTACAAAATAATATGACCACTCTATGGAAAGGGGAGACTCTCACAAACGCGATGGTGGTCTCCATTTCGCTCTACGACAAGTGTCACGGGACTCGTCCGAAGGTAACCTGTACAAATGTAATGGGTTAAAAATATATATATATTTCCTGATATTTCTTATATGTACTAGATGTAGGACAGACACTTCAAAACCTTATTCCTTCTGATTTATTTTTTGACTGTCTCTTTTGCCATTTATGAATATGTTATTCTATGTGTTTCTAGTAGTAAAGGCCAAATTCAATATACCTAAAGGGGTAGAACCTCCCCCACCACCCTCGATCAAACTTAATTTAGCCAGCGAAAATGTCTCAACAGAATGAAACAAAACACATTTGCAAATTTAAAGAGCTGGTTTCGATGAATAAATAGGCCTACAATAATAACAATGATACACAATAATACAAATGATAAAATAAATGATTATGAATACGATAAAATAAGTTCCAGAATTGCATCCTACCTGAATAGCGAGTTGCACAGTAGACTGCATTTGGCCATTTGTGTGGTATTAAAACATATTCTGCTAATGTCTTCTATCATGTAAATGACGTAGAATGCATGAGATGTGTTTATAAAAGGCCAATTGTTTTTCTAGACCCTGAAAAAAATTATCCCCATGTTTGGAAATCCTAAAAACCCACCTGCTCAACTGAATGCCACGCAAATGGTATTATACACAGTGTACAAAGCATTAGGAACAGCTGCTTTTTCCATGACATAGATAGACCAGGTGAATCCAGTTGTTAAATCCACTTCAATCAGTGTAGCTGAAGGGGAGGAGACAGGTTAAAGAAGGATTTTTAAGCCTTGAGACAATTGAGACATGGATTGTGTATGTGTGCCATTCAGAGGGTGAATGGACAAGACAAAAGATTGAAGTGCCTTTGAACCGGGTATGGTAGTAGATGCCAGGCGCACCGGTTTATGTTTTAAGAACTGTAACACTGTTGGGTTTTTCACGCTCAACAGTTTCCCGTGTGCATCAAGAAAGGTCCACCACCCAAAGGACATCCAGCCAACTTCACAACAGAACTGTGGGAAGCATTGGAGTCAACATGGGCCAGCATCCCTTTGGAACGCTTTCGACACCTTGTAGAGTCCATGCCCCCAACGAATTGAGGCTGCTCTGAGAGCAAAAGGGGGTTTAACTCAATATTCAGAAGGTGTTCCTAATGTTTTGTATACTCAGTGTAGATGCATGCATTGTGTTACTAGCACTCCAAACTAGCACTCCCATCTCAAAACATCTTCCCACGGCCATGAGTGTATCCCCTAGAATACATTTTAGTCATTTAGCAGACACTCTTATCCAGAGCGACTTACAGGAGCAATTAGGGTTAAGTGCCTTGCTCAAGGGCACATCGACAGATTCTAGTGTATCCCCTAGAATACATGAGTGTATACCCACCCACACAGTCGTGAAGAGGGCACAGCAGCGCCTCTTCCTCCTGAGGAGGCTGAAACGTTTTGGCATGGGCCTTAAGATCCTCAAAAAGTTATACAGCTGCACCAACGAGAGCATGTTGACTGGCTGCATCACCGCTTAGTATGGTAATTGCACCACCTTTGTCCGCAAAGCGCTACAAAGGGTGGTGCGGACAGCACTGTACATCACTGGGGCCGAGCTCCATGCACTCCAGGACCTCTATACCAGGCGGTGTCAGATGAAGGGCAGAAAATTGCCACAGAGTCCAGCCACCCAAACCATAGACTGTTCACACTGATACCGTCCGGGAAACAGTACCGGGACATCGGATCTCAGACCAACAGGCTCTGAGACAGCTTCTACCCTCAAGCCATAAGACTGCTAAATAGTTAATGAATAGTACCCGAACTATCTGCACTGACTCTATCTTGCACTGAGCCTACGGACTACACTACACGTTATATACACACACCTTCACTCACACTACACTGTCAATCAAAACCAAATCCCTCACACATTCAAACACTACATACGCACACACGCGCGCATTCCGACACAACACAAACACACACGCACACTCACACAAACACTTTTACAATCGTCATTTGATGCTGCTACTCTGTTCTTCACTCTTATTGGGCCTTATTGGGCCCAGTATGAAAAACATGTATGCACTCACTAACTGTAAGTCGCTCTGGATAAGAGCGTCTGCTAAATGACTAAAATGTAAAAATGTAAAAATGTAATTATTATCTATCCTGATGCCTAGTCACTTTACCCTGCCTTCATGTACATATCTACCTCAAATACCTTATTATTATCTATCCTGATGCCTAGTCACTTTACCCTGCCTTCATGTACATATCTACCTCAAATACAGGAAGCACCAGTGATTCGGTTAATAAAAAAGTGGTCAGATGACGCAGATGCTAAGCTACAGGACTGTTTTGCTAGCACAGACTGGAACATGTTCCGGGATTCTTCAGACAGCATTGAGGAGTACACCACATCAGTCACTGGCTTCATCAATAAGTGCATCGATGATGTCGTCCCCACAGTGACCGTACGTACATACCCCAACCAGAAGCCATGGATTACAGGAAACATCCGCACTGAGCTAAAGGGTAGAGCTGCCGCTTTCAAGGAACGGGACTCTAACCCGGACGCTTATAAGAAATCCCGCTATGACCTCCGACGAACCATCAAACAGGCAAAGAGTCAATACAGGTCTAAGATTGAATCATACTACACTGGCTCTGACGCTCGTCGGATGTGCAGGGCTTGAAAACTATTACAGACTACAAAGGGAAGCACAGCCGCAGCTGCCCAGTGACACAAGCCTACCAGACGAGCTAAACCACTTCTATGCTCGCTTCGAGGCAAGCAACACTGAAGCATGCATGAGAGCACCAGCTGTTCCGGATGACTATGTGATCACGCTCTCCGTAGCCGATGTGAGTAAGACTTTTAAGCAGGTCAACATTCACAAGGCCGCAGGGCCAGACGGATTACCAGGACGTGTACTCCGAGCATGTGCTGACCAACTGGCAAGTGTCTTCACTGACATTTTCAACATGTCCCTGACTGAGTCTGTAATACCAACATGTTTCAAGCAGACCACCATAGTCCCCGTGCCCAATAACTCTAAGATAACCTGCCTAAATGACTACCGACCCGTAGCACTGACGTCTGTAGCCATGAAGTGCTTTGAAAGACTGGTCATGGCTCACATCAACAGCATAATCCCAGAAACCCTAGACCCACTCCAATTTGCATACCGCCCCAACAGATCCACAGATGATGCAATCTCTATCGCACTCCACACTGCCCTTTCCCACCTGGACAAGAGGAACACCTACGTGAGAATGCTATTCATTGACTACAGCTCAGCATTCAACACCATAGTGCCCTCTAAGCTCATCACTAAGCTAAGGATCCTGGGACTAAACACCTCCCTCTGCAACTGGATCCTGGACTTCCTGACGGGCCGCCCCCAGGTGGTAAGGGTAGGTAACAACACATCTGCCACACTGATCCTCAACACGGGGGCCCCTCAGGGGTGCGTGCTCAGTCCCCTCCTGTACTCTCTGTTCACCCATGACTGCATGGCCAGGCACGACTCCAACACCATCATTAAGTTTGCCGACGACACAACAGTGGTAGGCCTGATCACCGACAACGATGAGACAGCCTATAGGGAGGAGGTCAGAGATCTGGCCGTGTGGTGCCAGGACAACAACCTCTCCCTCAACGTGACCAAGACAAAGGAGATGATTGTGGACTACAGGAAAAAAAAGAGGACTGAGCACGCCCCCCATTCTCATCGACGGGGCTGTAGTGGAACAGGTTGAGAGCTTCAAGTTCCTTGGTGTCCACATCACCAACGAACTATCATGGTCCAAACACACCAAGACAGTCGTGAAGAGGGCACGACAAAGCCTATTCCCCCTCAGGAGACTAAAAAGATTTGGCATGGGTCCTCAGATCCTCAAAAAATTCTACAGCTGCACCATCGAGAGCATCCTGACTGGTTGCATCACCGCCTGGTATGGCAACTGCTTGGCCTCTGACCGCAAGGCACTACAGAGGGTAGTGCGTACGGCCCAGTACATCACTGGGGCAAAGCTCCCTGCCATTCAGGACCTCTATACCAGGCGGTGTCAGAGGAAGGCCCTCAAAATTGTCAAAGACTCCAGCCACCCTAGTCATAGACTGTTCTCTCTGCTACCGCACGGCAAGCGGTACCGGAGTGCCAAGTCTAGGTCCAAAAGACTTCTCAACAGCTTCTACCCCCAAGCCATAAGACTCCTGAACAGCTAATCATGGCTACCCGGACTATTTGCACTGCCCCCCCCACCCCATCCTTTTTACGCTGCTGCTACTCTGTTAAGTATTTATGCATAGTCACTTTAACTCTACCCACATGTACATATTACCTCAACTACCTCAACTAGCCGGTGCCCCCGCACATTGACTCTGCAACGGCACCCCCTGTATATATAGCCTCCCTACTGTCACTTTATTTTACTGTATATATAGCCTCCCTACTGTCACTTTATTTTACTTCTGCTCTTTTTCTCTCAACACTTTTTTTGTTGTTGTTTTATTCTTACTTTTTTTGTTTAAAATAAATGCACTGTTGGTTAAGGGCTGTAAGTAAGCATTTCACTGTAATGTCTGCACCTGTTGTATTCGGCGCATGTGACCAATAAAATTAGATTTGATTTAATTTGATTTGATTATCTATCCTGATGCCTAGTCACTTTACCCTGCCTTCATGTACATATCTACATCCAATACCTTATTATTATCTATCCTGATGCCTAGTCACTTTACCCTGCCTTCATGTACATATCTACCTCAAATACCTTAGTATTATCTATCCTGATGCCTAGTCACTTTATCCTGCCTTCATGTACATATCTACCTCAAATACCTTATTATTATCTATCCTGATGCCTAGTCACTTTACCCTGCCGTCATGTACATATCTACCTCAAATACCTTATTATTATCTATCCTGATGCCTAGTCACTTTACCCTGCCTTCATGTACATATCTACCTCAAATACCTTATTATTATCTATCCTGATGCCTAGTCACTTTACCCTGCCTTCATCTACATATCTACCCCAAATACCTTATTATTATCTATCCTGATGCCTAGTCACTTTACCCTGCCTTCATCTACATATCTACCTCAAATACCTTATTATTATCTATCCTGATGCCTAGTCACTTTACCCTGCCTTCATCTACATATCTACCTCAAATACCTTATTATTATATATCCTGATGCCTAGTCACTTTACCCTGCCTTCATGTACATATCTACCTCAAATACCTTATTATTATCTATCCTGATGCCTAGTCACTTTACCCTGCCTTCATGTACATATCTACCTCATATACCTTATTATTATCTATCCTGATGCCTAGTCACTTTACCCTGCCTTCATGTACATATCTACCTCAAATACCTTATTATTATCTATCCTGATGCCTAGTCACTTTACCCTGCCTTCATGTACATATCTACCTCCAATACCTTATTATTATCTATCCTGATGCCTAGTCACTTTACCCTGCCTTCATGTACATATCTACCTCAAATACCTTATTATTATCTATCCTGATGCCTAGTCACTTTACCCTGCCTTCATGTACATATCTACCTCAAATACCTTATTATTATCTATCCTGATGCCTAGTCACTTTACCCTGCCTTCATGTACATATCTACCTCAAATACCTTATTATTATCTATCCTGATGCCTAGTCACTTTACCCTGCCTTCATGTACATATCTACCTCAAATACCTTATTATTATCTATCCTGATGCCTAGTCACTTTACCCTGCCTTCATGTACATATCTACCTCAAATACCTTATTATTATCTATCCTGATGCCTAGTCACTTTACCCTGCCTTCATGTACATATCTACCTCCAATACCTTATTATTATCTATCCTGATGCCTAGTCACTTTACCCTGCCTTCATGTACATACAGCGCATTCAGAAAATATTCAGACCCCTTGACTTTTTCCACATTTTACTACGTTACAGCCTTATTCTAAAATTGATTAAATTAAATGTTTTTCTCATCAATCTACACACAATACCCCATAATGACAAAGTTAAAACATTTTTTTTTAGAAATGTTTGCAAATTTATGAAAAAATAAAAAACATATACCTTATTTAAGTATTCAGACCCTTTTCTGTGAGACTCTAAATTGAGCTCAGGTGCATCCTATTTCCATTGATCATCCTTGAGATGTTTCTACAACTTGATTGGAGTCCAACTGTGGTAAATTCAATTGATTGGACATGATTTGGAAAGGCACACACCTGTCTATTTAAGGTCCCACAGTTGACAGTGCATGACAGTGCAAAACCAAGCCATGAGGTCGAAGGAATTGTCCGTAGAGCTCCGAGACAGGATTGTGTCAAGCCACAGATCTGGGGAACTCCACCAATCAGGCCTTCATGGTAGAGTGGCCAGACGGAAGCCACTCCTCAGTAAAAGGCACATGACAGTCTGCTTGGAGTTAATAAAAATAATAATAATAATAATATGCCATTTAGCAGACGCTTTTATCCAAAGCGACTTACAGTCATGCGTGCATACATTTTTACGTATGGGTGGTCCCGGGGATCGAACCCACTACCCTGGCGTTACAAGCGCCATGCTCTACCAATTGAGCTACAGAGGACCAAAAGGTACCTAAAGGACTCTCAGACCATGAGAAACAAGATTCTCTGGTCTGATGAAACCAAGATTGAACTCTTTGGCCTGAATGCCAAGCGTCACGTCTGGAGGAAACCTGGCACCATCCCTACGGTGAAGCATGGTGGTGGCAGCATCATGCTGTGGTGATGTTTTTCAGCGGCAGGGACTGGGAGACTAGTCAGGATCGAGGGAAAGATGAACGGAGCAAAGTACAGAGAGATCCTTAGTGAACACCTGCTCCAGAGCACTCAGGACCTCAGACTGGGGCGAAGGTTCACCTTCCAACAGGACAACGACCTTAAGCACACAGCCAAGACAACGCAGTCTTGAGTGGCCCATCCAGAGCCCGGACTTGAACCCGATCGAACGTTTCTGGAGAGACCTGAAAATAGCTGCGCAGCGACGCTCCCCATCCAACCTGACCGAAATTGAAAGGATCTGCAGAAAATAATGGGAGAAACTCCCCAAATACAGGTGTGCCAAGCTTGTAGCGTCATACCCAAGAAGACTCGAGGCTGTAATCGCTGCCAAAGGTGCTTCAACAAAGTACTGAGTAAAGGGTCTGAATACTTTTGTAAATGTGATATTTCAGTATTTTTTGCTTTGTCATTATGGGGTATTGTGTGTAGATTGATTAGGTAAAAAAAACCATTTAATCCATTTTAGAATAAGGCTGTAATGTAACAAACTGTGTAAAAGGTCAAGGGGTCACCATGGCAGCATCATTACCGTGCCTTCGTGTACATATCAAATACCTCTGCACATTGATCTGGTACTGGTATTCCCTGTGTATAGCTCCACATTGATCTGGTACTGGTACTTCCTGTATATAGCTCCACATTGATGTGGTACTGATACTCCCTGTATATAGCTCCACATTGATCTGGTACTGGTACTCCCTGTATATAGCTCCACATTGATCTGGTACTGGTACTCCCTGTATATAGCTCCACATTGATCTGGTACTGGTACTCCCTGTATATAGCTCCACACTGATCTGGTACTGGTACTCCCTGTATATAGCTCCACATTGATCTGGTACTGGTACTCCCTGTATATAGCTCCACATTGATCTGGTACTGGTACTCCCTGTATATAGCTCCACATTGATCTGGTACTGGTACTCCCTGTATATAGCTCCACATTGATCTGGTACTGGTACTCCCTGTATATAACTCCACATTGATCTGGTACTGGTACTCCCTGTATATAGCTCCACATTGATCTGGTACTGGTACTCCCTGTATATAGCTCCACATTGATCTGGTACTGGTACTCCCTGTATATAGCTCCACATTGATCTGGTACTGGTACTCCCTGTATATAGCTCCACATTGATCTGGTACTGGTACTCCCTGTATATAGCTCCACATTGATCTGGTACTGGTACTCCCTGTATATAGCTCCACATTGATCTGGTACTGGTACTCCCTGTATATAGCTCCACATTGATCTGGTACTCCCTGTATATAGCTCCACATTGATCTGGTACTGGTACTCCCTGTATATAGCTCCACAATGATCTGGTACTGGTACTCCCTGTATATAGCTCCACATTGATCTGGTACTGGTACTCCCTGTATATAGCTCCACATTGATCTGGTACTGGTACTCCCTGTATATAGCTCCACAATGATCTGGTACTGGTACTCCCTGTTTATAGCTCCACATTGATCTGGTACTGGTACTCCCTGTATATAGCTCCACATTGATCTGGTACTGGTACTCCCTGTATATAGCTCCACATTGATCTGGTACTGGTACTCCCTGTATATAGCTGCACATTGATCTGGTACTGGTACTCCCTGTATATAGCTCCACAATGATCTGGTACTGGTACTCCCTGTATATAGCTCCACATTGATCTGGTACTGGTACTCCCTGTATATAGCTCCACATTGATCTGGTACTGGTACTCCCTGTATATAGCTCCACATTGATCTGGTACTCCCTGTATATAGCTCCACATTGATCTGGTACTGGTACTCCCTGTATATAGCTCCACAATAATCTGGTACTGGTACTCCCTGTATATAGCTCCACAATGATCTGGTACTGGTAATCCCTGTATATAGCTCCACATTGATCTGGTACTGGTACTCCCTGTATATAGCTCCACATTGATCTGGTACTGGTACTCCCTGTATATAGCTCCACAATGATCTGGTACTGGTACTTCCTGTGTATAGCTCCACATTGATCTGGTACTGGTACTCCCTGTATATAGCTCCACATTGATCTGGTACTGGTACTCCCTGTATATAGCTCCACATTGATCTGGTACTGGTACTCCCTGTATATAGCTCAACATTGATCTGGTACTGGTACTCCCTGTATATAGCTCCACAATGATCTGGTACTGGTACTTCCTGTGTATAGCTCCACAATGATCTGGTACTGGTACTTCCTGTGTATAGCTCCACATTGATCTGGTACTGGTACTCCCTGTATATAGCTCCACAATGATCTGGTACTGGTACTCCCTGTATATAGCTCCACAATGATCTGGTACTGGTACTCCCTGTATATAGCTCCACATTGATCTGGTCCTGGTACTCCCTGTATATAGCTCCACATTGATCTGGTACTGGTACTTCCTGTGTATAGCTCCACATTGATCTGGTACTGGTACTCCCTGTGTATAGCTCCACATTGATCTGGTACTGGTACTCCCTGTATATAGCTCCACATTGATCTGGTACTGGTACTCCCTGTATATAGCTCCACATTGATCTGGTACTGGTACTTCCTGTATATAGCTCCACATTGATCTGGTACTGGTACTTCCTGTATATAGCTCCACATTGATCTGGTACTGGTACTGTCTGTACATAGCTCCACATTGATCTGGTACTGGTACTCCCTGTATATAGCTCCACATTGATCTGGTACTGGTACTCCCTGTATATAGCTCCACATTGATCTGGTACTGGTACTCCCTGTATATAGCTCCACATTGATCTGGTGCTGGTACTCCCTGTATATAGCTCCACATTGATCTGGTACTGGTACTCCCTGTATATAGCTCCACATTGATCTGGTACTCCCTGTATATAGCTCCACATTGATCTGGTACTCCCTGTATATAGCTCCACATTGATCTGGTATTGGTACTTCCTGTATATAGCTCCACATTGATCTGGTACTGATACTCCCTGTATATAGCTCCACATTGATCTGGTACTGGTACTGCCTGTACATAGCTCCACATTGATCTGGTACTGGTACTCCCTGTATATAGCTCCACATTGATCTGGTACTGGTACTCCCTGTATATAGCTCCACATTGATCTGGTACTGGTACTCCCTGTATATAGCTCCACATTGATCTGGTACTGGTACTCCCTGTACATAGCTCCACATTGATCTGGTACTGGTACTGCCTGTACATAGCTCCACATTGATCTGGTACTGGTACTCCCTGTATATAGCTCCACATTGATCTGGTACTGGTACTCCCTGTATATAGCTCCACATTGATCTGGTACTGGTACTCCCTGTATATAGCTCCACATTGATCTGGTACTGGTACTCCTGTATATAGCTCCACATTGATCTGGTACTGGTACTCCCTGTATATAGCTCCACATTGATCTGGTACTGGTACTCCCTGTATATAGCTCCACATTGATCTGGTACTGGTACTCCCTGTATATAGCTCCATATTGATCTGGTACTGGTACTCCCTGTATATAGCTCCACATTGATCTGGTACTGGTACTCCCTGTATATAGCTCCATATTGATCTGGTACTGGTACTCCCTGTATATAGCTCCACATTGATCTGGTACTGGTACTTCCTGTATATAGCTCCACATTGATCTGGTACTGGTACTCCCTGTATATAGCTCCACATTGATCTGGTACTGGTACTCCCTGTATATAGCTCCACATTGATCTGGTACTGGTACTCCCTGTATATAGCTCCATATTGATCTGGTACTGGTACTCCCTGTATATAGCTCCACAATGATCTGGTACTGGTACTCCCTGTATATAGCTCCACATTGATCTGGTACTGGTACTCCCTGTATATAGCTCCACATTGATCTGGTACTGGTACTCCCTGTATATAGCTCCACATTGATCTGGTACTGGTACTCCCTGTATATAGCTCCACATTGATCTGGTACTGGTACTCCCTGTATATAGCTCCACATTGATCTGGTACTGGTACTCCCTGTATATAGCTCCACATTGATCTGGTACTGGTACTCCCTGTATATAGCTCCACATTGATCTGGTACTGGTACTCCCTGTATATAGCTCCACAACGATCTGGTACTCCCTGTATATAGCTCCACATTGATCTGGTACTGGTACTTCCTGTATATAGCTCCACATTGATCTGGTACTGGTACTCCCTGTATATAGCTCCACATTGATCTGGTACTGGTACTCCCTGTATATAGCTCCACATTGATCTGGTACTGGTACTCCCTGTATATAGCTCCACATTGATCTGGTACTGGTACTCCCTGTATATAGCTCCACATTGATCTGGTACTGGTACTCCCTGTATATAGCTCCACATTGATCTGGTACTGGTACTCCCTGTATATAGCTCCACATTGATCTGGTACTGGTACTCCCTGTATATAGCTCCACATTGATCTGGTACTGGTACTCCCTGTATATAGCTCCACATTGATCTGGTACTGGTACTCCCTGTATATAGCTCCACATTGATCTGGTACTGGTACTCCCTGTATATAGCTCCACATTGATCTGGTACTGGTACTCCCTGTATATAGCTCCACATTGATCTGGTACTGGTACTCCCTGTATATAGCTCCACATTGATCTGGTACTGGTACTCCCTGTATATAGTGTGACGTCACGAGAGGCTACACAGCTTTCAGCGGGATTGCTCAAGTAGTGCAAGGAGACAAGGTTCAAACAAAACAAGGATTTTATTATATGTCTTGGGAAATTAACGAAAATATAACCAAATTCTGTTCTCTTGTGGCTCTTTAAGGGTTAACAGTTCAGGGATGTCTCTTCCACATCCAAAATCATAATTCTCACTCGCTCAGATAACTTTTCCCCAGCCTTACTGTAGTCCACGTTGCAGCTAGTGGCCAACCCAGCAAAAAGTCCTTCCAAATGTCTCTCACGTATTTCCACAGGTGCATATATCCAAAGGTGAGTATTTCCCAAAGGTAAGTATCTCCAAATCCTTATATTCCTCATGGAAGTGGACGTGCAGCACTCTTGTCCTCCAGAGAGCCCAGGTTGGAGACTGTGTCTCTTCCCTTCCCAAACCTTCAGCTCATCAGCTCCTCATTTGTTTCAGCTGCGTGGGAAGATTGGCCATAGAGGGGTGGAGTTCCCGACCATACCAGCAGATGGAGCCATAGCTGTCTGGGTTTGCAGCCACCTCAGGGGGATGTAACGTCCCTCCAGGACACAGCCTCTCGTGACATCACACATCCCCCTCCTCGGGACCGACGTCCTCGTCGGGTAAAGGCAGCGAAGAAGGCATCACGCCGGGAGAGGGCGTCCGCATTGCCGTGGTGCTTGCCAGCCTGCTCTCTCTTCCACTCCTCCAACTCTAGGACCAGGGACTCAGCCTCCTGTTGTCTCTCCTTGAGTTTCTTACTGAACGCATCAGCCTTGGTTTTAGCAGAGTTTAGCTTCTGTTGAGCAGCTTTCAGTTCCTTCTCTCTCTCTGCCTCCGCATTCTTCATCTTGTTCTCCAACACCTTGTACTTCTCCTCTGCCTTCTTCTGGACCTCCTTACTACTGCGCAGGGTCTCCTCACACTCCTCGATGGTCCTGCGCAGCCTCTCCAGCTCCTCCTGTTGCTTATGGAAGGAGCTCTGTTGGAGTTTAGCCTGGAGGATATCTAACTCTTCTGTCTTCATGTCTAACTGTTGCTTTAACAAACGATACCTCTCAGCGGTCGCCTTCAGACCAGACAGTTCCTTGTCCAGATTCTGTAGCTCCGTCTCTGTGTCGGTCTGGGCACCTGCCATCCCTATCAGAGCCCGGGCGGGAGTGAGTAACTCGGAGGATTGCACCGGAGCCTTCCCAGGATGAGTCTTGCCTCTCCGTTTCCGAGGTACTCGGGTTATCCTCTCCTGAGACTCTCTCCAGAGTGGGTAAAAGGCTGGGCAGTCTCGTCCAATTAGGACAGGGACGGGGAGGGAATCAACCACCCCCGCCGTCGTGTGTATGGTTCCCCGTGTGCTGGTCATTGTAAGTTCAGTAATGGGGTATTCTCTGGTGTCCCCATGGACACAGGAAACTGGGAGGACTTTCCCCGGGGTCAGACACGTTGGGCCCACCAAATCCTTACGCACCAGGGTGGCCCGGCTACCAGAATCCAGTAAGGCCTCCACATCATGGTGATTCACAGTTACCGGGCAGGTGGGGGGGTCGATCTGGGCTGCCATCTACGACTCCCAAGAGCGAGGCAAACGGTGTGTGGGTGCTGAGCTGGAGGACTCCGCAGTGGGCATAGGTTCATCGGCTGGTTTCCCACACTGCCAGGAGATATGTCCCATCTCCCCACACCGGTAACACTGTCGAGTTTCCCCCTCCTGGTGTACTCTTCTTGGACCCGCCTGGTTTCTGGCTCCCCCTGGAGCCGGGATAAGTCCTGACGTGGCTGGGTTCGAGACCTTGGGGTCCTTTGGACGGGTTCTTCCCATTTGTGGTGGGGCCGCCCTCCTGGGGTCTTTTCGGGAAGCATTCAGCATCTCCGCTGTGGCCTGGTACTTTTCCACAGCTTCCACGGTCAGATCAGCCGTGGTCAAGGCCTGTTGACTGATGAACCGTTTTGCCTCATAAGGCAGGGCGCGTAGGTAACGATCCACCACAACGGCCTCCACCACCGCCGCTGCTGTATTCCTCTGCGGATCCAGCCATTTCCTTGCGATTCGGACAAGTTCATGCATCTGCGCCCGAGGAGGTTGGTCTGGTTGGAAGGTCCAGCTGTGAAAGCGCTGGGCCATACCAAACTTTGTGAGTCCATATCTGCTGAGGATCTCAGACTTCAGGGCATCATAGTCAGTAACCTGGTCAGGGCCCAGGTCCCGGACAGCATTCAGCGATTCCCCGGTTAGAAAGGGGGCTAACAGACCAACCCACTGTTGCTTGGGCCAGGCTTCCCTAGTGGCCGTGGCCTCAAATGCATGCAGGTATGCCTCAATGTCATCGGTAGCTCCCATCTTAGATATAAAGTCACTTGCCTTTATTGGGCGGGTATTTTGGACCACCCTCTGTCTCTGCAACTGCAATTCCTCTGCCTTCAGAAGGTTGGCTTTCTTTTGCTCCTCCAAGAGAGCCACGTTTGCTTGCATCTGGGCTTGCTGGCCAGCAACAAGGGCTTTCAATATGTCCTCCATTTCAGTCGGCGGGGAGCCTACGGCCAACTTGGAAAACTGGGTGATCAAACCTTCGGTATCCTCCTCTGACATGCACTATTAACGCTTGAGCGTGCCCGTATTCTCCACCATCTGTGACGTCACGAGAGGCTACACAGCTTTCAGCGGGATTGCTCAAGTAGTGCAAGGAGACAAGGTTCAAACAAAACAAGGATTTTATTATATGTCTTGGGAAATTAACGAAAATATAACCAAATTCTGTTCTCTTGTGGCTCTTTAAGGGTTAACAGTTCAGGGATGTCTCTTCCACATCCAAAATCATAATTCTCACTCGCTCAGATAACTTTTCCCCAGCCTTACTGTAGTCCACGTTGCAGCTAGTGGCCAACCCAGCAAAAAGTCCTTCCAAATGTCTCTCACGTATTTCCACAGGTGCATATATCCAAAGGTGAGTATTTCCCAAAGGTAAGTATCTCCAAATCCTTATATTCCTCATGGAAGTGGACGTGCAGCACTCTTGTCCTCCAGAGAGCCCAGGTTGGAGACTGTGTCTCTTCCCTTCCCAAACCTTCAGCTCATCAGCTCCTCATTTGTTTCAGCTGCGTGGGAAGATTGGCCATAGAGGGGTGGAGTTCCCGACCATACCAGCAGATGGAGCCATAGCTGTCTGGGTTTGCAGCCACCTCAGGGGGATGTAACGTCCCTCCAGGACACAGCCTCTCGTGACATCACAATAGCTCCACATTGATCTGGTACTGGTACTCCCTGTATATAGCTCCACATTGATCTGGTACTGGTACTCCCTGTATATAGCTCCACATTGATCTGGTACTGGTACTCCCTGTATATAGCTCCACATTGATCTGGTACTGGTACTCCCTGTATATAGCTCCATATTGATCTGGTACTGGTACTCCCTGTATATAGCTCCACATTGATCTGGTACTGGTACTCCCTGTATATAGCTCCACATTGATCTGGTACTGGTACTCCCTGTATATAGCTCCACATTGATCTGGTACTGGTACTTCCTGTATATAGCTCCACATTGATCTGGTACTGGTACTCCCTGTATATAGCTCCACATTGATCTGGTACTGGTACTTCCTGTATATAGCTCCACATTGATCTGGTACTGGTACTCCCTGCGTATAGCTCCACATTGATCTGGTACTGGTACTTCCTGCGTATAGCTCCACATTGATCTGGTACTGGTACTTCCTGCATATAGCTCCACAGTGATCTGGTACTGGTACTTCCTGCGTATAGCTCCACATTGATCTGGTACTGGTACTTCCTGTATATAGCTCCACATTGATCTGGTACTGGTACTTCCTGTTTATAGCTCCACAGTGATCTGGTACTGGTACTTCCTGTGTATAGCTCCACATTGATCTGGTACTGGTACTTCCTGTATATAGCTCCACATTGATCTGGTACTGGTACTTCCTGTGTATAGCTCCACATTGATCTGGTACTGGTACTTCCTGTGTATAGCTCCACATTGATCTGGTACTGGTACTTCCTGTGTATAGCTCCACAATGATCTGGTACTGGTACTCCCTGTATATAGCTCCACATTGATCTGGTACTGGTACTCCCTGTATATAGTTCCACATTGATCTGGTACTGGTACTCCCTGTATATAGCTCCACATTGATCTGGTACTGGTACTCCCTGTATATAGCTCCACATTGATCTGGTACTGGTACTCCCTGTATATAGCTCCACATTGATCTGGTACTGGTACTCCCTGTATATAGCTCCATATTGATCTGGTACTGGTACTCCCTGTATATAGCTCCACATTGATCTGGTACTGGTACTCCCTGTATATAGCTCCATATTGATCTGGTACTGGTACTCCCTGTATATAGCTCCACATTGATCTGGTACTGGTACTTCCTGTATATATTTCCACATTGATCTGGTACTGGTACTCCCTGTATATAGCTCCATATTGATCTGGTACTGGTACTCCCTGTATATAGCTCCACATTGATCTGGTACTGGTACTCCCTGTATATAGCTCCATATTGATCTGGTACTGGTACTCCCTGTACATAGCTCCACAATGATCTGGTACTGGTACTCCCTGTATATAGCTCCACATTGATCTGGTACTGGTACTCCCTGTATATAGCTCCACATTGATCTGGTACTGGTACTCCCTGTATATATCTCCACATTGATCTGGTACTGGCACTCCCTGTATATAGCTCCACATTGATCTGGTACTGGTACTCCCTGTATATAGCTCCACATTGATCTGGTACTGGTACTCCCTGTATATAGCTCCACATTGATCTGGTACTGGTACTCCCTGTATATAGCTCCACATTGATCTGGTACTGGTACTCCCTGTATATAGCTCCACATTGATCTGGTACTAGTACTCCCTGTATATAGCTCCACAACGATCTGGTACTCCCTGTATATAGCTCCACATTGATCTGGTACTGGTACTTCCTGTATATAGCTCCTTATTGATCTGGTACTGGTACTCCCTGTATATAGCTCCACATTGATCTGGTACTGGTACTCCCTGTATATAGCTCCACATTGATCTGGTACTGGTACTCCCTGTATATAGCTCCACATTGATCTGGTACTGGTACACCCTGTATATAGCTCCACATTGATCTGGTACTGGTACTCCCTGTATATAGCTCCACATTGATCTGGTACTGGTACTCCCTGTATATAGCTCCACATTGATCTGGTACTGGTACTCCCTGTATATAGCTCCACATTGATCTGGTACTGGTACTCCCTGTATATAGCTCCACATTGATCTGGTACTGGTACTCCCTGTATATAGCTCCACATTGATCTGGTACTGGTACTCCCTGTATATAGCTCCACATTGATCTGGTACTGGTACTCCCTGTATATAGCTCCACATTGATCTGGTACTGGTACTCCCTGTATATAGCTCCACATTGATCTGGTACTGGTACTCCCTATATATAGCTCCACATTGATCTGGTACTGGTACTCCCTGTATATAGCTCCACATTGATCTGGTACTGGTACTCCCTGTATATAGCTCCACATTGATCTGGTACTGGTACTCCCTGTATATAGCTCCACATTGATCTGGTACTGGTACTCCCTGTATATAGCTCCACATTGATCTGGTACTGGTACTCCCTGTATATAGCTCCATATTGATCTGGTACTGGTACTCCCTGTATATAGCTCCACATTGATCTGGTACTGGTACTCCCTGTATATAGCTCCACATTGATCTGGTACTGGTACTCCCTGTATATAGCTCCACATTGATCTGGTACTGGTACTTCCTGTATATAGCTCCACAGTGATCTGGTACTGGTACTTCCTGTGTATAGCTCCACATTGATCTGGTACTGGTACTTCCTGTATATAGCTCCACATTGATCTGGTACTGGTACTTCCTGTATATAGCTCCACAGTGATCTGGTACTGGTACTTCCTGTGTATAGCTCCACATTGATCTGGTACTGGTACTTCCTGTATATAGCTCCACATTGATCTGGTACTGGTACTTCCTGTGTATAGCTCCACATTGATCTGGTACTGGTACTTCCTGTGTATAGCTCCACATTGATCTGGTACTGGTACTTCCTGTATATAGCTCTACAATGATCTGGTACTGGTACTCCCTGTATATAGCTCCACATTGATCTGGTACTGGTACTTCCTGTGTATAGCTCCACAATGATCTGGTACTGGTACTCCCTGTATATAGCTCCACATTGATCTGGTACTGGTACTCCCTGTATATAGCTCCACATTGATCTGGTACTGGTACTTCCTGTATATAGCTCCACATTGATCTGGTACTGGTACTCGCTGCATATAGCTCCACATTGATCTGGTACTGGTACTTCCTGTGTATAGCTCCACATTGATCTGGTACTGGTACTTCCTGTATATAGCTCCACAGTGATCTGGTACTGGTACTTCCTGTGTATAGCTCCACATTGATCTGGTACTGGTACTTCCTGTATATAGCTCCACATTGATCTGGTACTGGTACTTCCTGTATATAGCTCCACAGTGATCTGGTACTGGTACTTCCTGTGTATAGCTCCACATTGATCTGGTACTGGTACTTCCTGTATATAGCTCCACATTGATCTGGTACTGGTACTTCCTGTGTATAGCTCCACATTGATCTGGTACTGGTACTTCCTGTGTATAGCTCCACATTGATCTGGTACTGGTACTTCCTGTGTATAGCTCCACAATGATCTGGTACTGGTACTCCCTGTATATAGCTCCACATTGATCTGGTACTGGTACTTCCTGTGTATAGCTCCACAATGATCTGGTACTGGTACTCCCTGTATATAGCTCCACATTGATCTGGTACTGGTACTCCCTGTATATAGCTCCACATTGATCTGGTACTTCCTGTGTATAGTTCCGTTCTTGTGTATTTAAATTTTATTCCTTGTGTTATTTACTATTTTATTTTGTATGATTATTTTTTAAACTCTGCATCGTTGGGAAACGTTTGTAAGCAATCATTTCACTCTAAAGTCTACACCGGTTGTATTCGGCGCATGTGATGAGCAAAATTTGATTGGATTTTTATGTTTTTTGATTTAATTTGATGCAGCCAGTCAAGATGCTCTCGATGGTGCTGCTGTGTAACTTTTGAGGGTCTGAGGGCCCATGCCGAATCTTTTCAGCCTCCTGAGGGGGATCAGGCGTTGTTGTGCCAACTGTGTTGGTGTGTGTGGACCATGATGATTCCTTAGTGATGTGGACACAGAGGAACTGGAAGCTCTTGACCCGCCCCTTCGATGTGGATTGGTGGCGTGCTCTGCCCTCCTTTTTCTGTAGTCCACGATCATCTCCTTTGTCTTGCTGACGTTGAGGGAGAGTTTGTTGTCCTGGTACCACACTGATCTGGCCAATCACCGCCGTGTCGTAAGCAAAACTAATGATGGTGTTGGAGTCGTGCAGTTTTATTATTTTTTATTTATTTCACCTTTATTTAACCAGGTAAGTCAGTTGAGAACAAGTTCTCATTTATAACTGCGACCTGGCCAAGATAAAGCAAAGCAGTGCGATAAAAACAACAACACAGAGTTACATATGGAATAAACAAAACATACAGTCAATAACACAATAGAAAATCTATTTACAGTGTGTGTAAATGTAGTAAGTTATGGAGGTAAGGCAATAAATAGGCCATAGTGCAAAATAATTACAATTAGTATTAACACTGGAATGATAGATGTGCAGAATATGATGTGCAAATAGAGATACTGGGGTGCAAATTAGCAAAATAAATAACAATGTAAATAACAATATGGGGATGAGGTAGTTGGGTGGACTAATTACAGATGGGCTGTGTACAGGTGCAGTGATCGGTAAGCTGCTCTGACAACTGATGCTTAAAGTTAGTGAGGGAGATAAGTGTCTCCAGCTTCAGAGATTTTTGCAGAACGTTCCAGTCATTTGCAGCAGAGAACTGGAAGGAATGGTGGCCAAAGGAGGTGTTGGCTTTGGGGATGACCAGTGAGATATACCTGCTGGAGCGCATACTACGGGTTGGTGTTGCTATGGTGACCAATGATCTAAGATAAGGCGGGGATTTGCCTAGAAGTGATTTATAGATGACCTGGAGCCAGTGGGTTTGGCGACGAAAATGTAGTGAGGGCCAGCCAACGAGAGCGTACAGGTCACAATGGTGGGTAGTATATGGGGCTTTGGTGACAAAACAGATGGCACTGTGATAGACTACATCCAATTTGCTGAGTAGAGTGTTGGAAGCTATTTTGTAAATGACATCGCCGAAGTCAAGGATCGGTAGGATAGTCAGTTTTACGAGGGCATGTTTAGCAGCATGACTGAAGGAGGCTTTGTTGCGAAATAGGAAGCAGATTCTAGATTTAACTTTGAATTGGAGATGCTTAATGTGAGTCTGGAAGGAGAGTTTACGGTCTAACCAGACACCTAGGTATTTGTAGTTGTCCACATATTCTAAATCAGACCCGCCAAGAGTAGTGATTCTAGTCGGGCGGGCGGGTGCAAGCAGCATTTGATTGAAGAGCATGCATTTAGTTTTACTAGCGTTTAAGAGCAGTTGGAGGCCATGGAAGGAGTGTTGTATGGCATTGAAGCTCGTTTGGAGGTTTGTTAACACAGTGTCCAGTGAAGGGCCAGATGTATACAAAATGGTGTCGTCTGCGTAGAGGTGGATCTGAGAGTCACCAGCAGCAAGAGCGACATCATTGACATACAGAGAGAATAGAGTCGGCCCGAGAATTTAACTCTGTGGCACCCCCATAGAGACTGCCATAGGTCCAGACAACAGGCCCTCCGATTTGACACATTGAACTCAATCTGAGAAGTAGTTGGTGAACCAGGCGAGGCAGTCATTTGAGAAACCAAGGCTATTTAGTCTGCCAATAAGAATGCGGTGATTGACAGAGTCAAAAGCCTTGGCCAGGTTGATGAAGACGGCTGCACAGTACTGTCTTTTATCGATCACGGTTATTATATCATTTAGGACCTTGAACGTGGCTGAGGTGCACCCATTACCAGCTCGGAAACCAGATTGCATAGCGGAGAAGGTACGGTGGGATTCGAAATGGTCGGTGATCTGTTTGTTAACTTGGCTTTCAAATACTTTCGAAAGGCAGGGCAGGATGGATAGGTCTGTAACAGTTTGGATCTAGAGTGTCACCCCCTTTGAAGAGGGGGATGACCGCAGCAGCTTTCCAATCTCTGGGGATCTCAGACGATACGAAAGAGAGGTTGAACAGGCTAGTAATAGGGGTTGCGACAATTTCAGCTGCTCATTTTAGAAAGAAAGGGTCCAGATTGCCTAGCCCAGCTGATTTGTAGGGGTCCAGATTTAGCAGCTCTTTCAGGACATCAGCTATCTGAATTTGTGTGAAGGAGAAGTGGGGGGGGCATGGGCAAGTTGCAGCGGAGGGTGCAGAGCTGGTGGCCGTTGAGTTGTGGGTGAACAGGGAGTACAGGACGGAACTAAGCATGCACCCCTGAGGGGCCCCCATATTGAGGGTCAGCGTGGCGGATGTGTTGTTGCCTACCCTCATCACCTGGGGGCGGCCTTTCAGGAAGTCCAGGATCCAGTTGCAGAGGGAGATATTCAGTCCCAGGATCCTGAGCTTAGTGATGAGCTTGGAGGGCACAATGGTGTTGAACGCTGAGCTATAGTCAATGAACAGTATTCTCACATAGCTGTTCCTCTTGTCCAGGTGAGAAAGGGCAGTGTGGCGTGCAACAGAGATTGCGTGATCTGTGGTCTATTAGGATGGTATGCAAATTGGAGTGGGTCCAGGGTGTCTGGGATGATGGTGTTGATGTGAGCCATGACCAGCCTTTCAAAGCATTTTATGGCTACAGATGTGAGATAGTCATTTAGACAGGTTACCTTGGCATTCTTGGGCACAGGGACTATGGTGGTCTGCTTGAAACATGTAGGTGTTACAGACTGGGTCAGGGAGAGGTTGAAAATGTCAGTGAAGACATTTGCCAGCTGGTCAGCGCATGCTCTGAGTATGCTTCATGGTAATCAGTCTGGCACTGCAGCCTTGTGAATGTTAACCTGTTTAAAGGTCTTACATCGGCTACGGGCAGCGAGAACACACAGTTGTCTGGAACAGCTGGTGCTCTCATGCATGGTTCAGTGTTGTTTGCCTCGAAGCGAGCATAAAAGGCATTTAGCTCATCTGGTAGGCTCGAGTCACTGGGCAGCTCACGGCTGGGTTTGCCTTTGTAATCCGTGATAGTTTGCAAGCCCTGCCACATCCGACGAGCATCAGAGCCGGTGTAGTAGGATTCGATCTTAGTCCTGTATTGATGTTTTTACTGTTTGATGGCTCGTCGGAGGTCGTAGTGGGATTTTGTATAAGAGTCCAGATTAGTGTACCACTCCTTGAAAGCGTCAGTTCTAGCCTTTAGCTCAGTACAGATGTTGCCTGTAATCCATGGCTTCTGGTTGGGGTATGTAATGATGGTCACTGTGGGAACGTGCTCAGTCCCCTCCTGTACTCCCTGTTCACCCATGACTGCATGGCCAGGCACGACTCCAACACCATCATTAAGTTTGCCGACGACACAACAGTGGTAGGCCTGATCACCGACAACGATGAGACAGCTATAGGGAGGAGGTCAGAGACCTGGCCGTGTGGTGCCAGGACAACAACCTCTCCCTCAACGTGACCAAGACAAAGGAGATGATTGTGGACTACAGGAAAAAAAAGAGGACTGAGCACGCCCCTATTCTCATCGACGGGGCTGTAGTGGAACAGGTTGAGAGCTTCAAATTCCTTGGTGTCCACATCACCAACGAACTATCATGGTCCAAACACACCAAGACAGCCGTGAAGAGGGCACGACAAAGCCTATTCCCCCTCAGGAGACTGAAAAGATTTGGCATGGGTCCTCAGATCCTAAAAAAATTATACAGCTGCACCATCGAGAGCATCCTGACTGGTTGCATCACCGCCTGGTATGGTAACTGCTTGGCCTCCGACTGCAAGGCACTACAGAGGGTAGTGCGTACGGCCCAGTACATCACTGGGGCCAAGCTTCCTGCCATCCAGGACCTCTATACCAGGCGGTGTCAGAGGAAAGCCCTCAAAATTGTCAAAGACTCCAGCCACCCTAGTCATAGACTGTTCTCTCTGCTACCGCACGGCAAGCGGTACCGGAGTGCCAAGTCTAGGTCCAAAAGACTTCTCAACAGCTTCTACCCCAAGCCATAAGACTCCTGAACAGCTAATCATGGCTACCCAGACTATTTGCACTGCCCCCCCACCCCATCCTTTTACGCTGCTGCTACTCTGTTAATTATTTATGCATAGTCACTTTAACTCTGCCCACATGTACAAATTACTTCAACTACCTCAACTAGCCGGTGCCCCCGCACATTGACTCTGCACCGGTACCCCCCTGTATATATAGCCTCCCTACTGTTATTTTATTTTACTTCTACTTTTTTTCTCAACACTCTTTTGTTGTTGTTTTATTTTTACTTTTTTGTAAAAAAATAAATGCACTGTTGGTTAAGGGCTGTAAGTAAGCATTTCACTGTAATGTCTGCACCTGTTGTATTCGGCGCATGTGGCCAATAACATTTGATTTGATTTGATTTGATGCACTTATTGATAATAATAATATAATAATAATATGCCATTTAGCAGACGCTTTTATCCAAAGCGACTTACAGTCATGCGTGCATACATTTTTGTGTATGGGTGGTCCCGGGGATCGAACCCACTACCTTGGCGTTACAAGAACCTACCAGCTGACCACAGAGGACCACATTGATGAAGCTGGTGGCTGATGTGGTGAACTCGTCAATGTTATCGTATGAATCCCGGAACCTATTCCAATCTGTGTTAGCGAAACAGTCCTGTAGCTTAGCATCCGCTTAATCGGACCACTTCCGTATTGAGCACAACACTGGCGCTTCCTGTTTGAGTTTTTGTGTGTAAGCAGGAATCAGGAGGATAGAGTTATGGTCAGATTTGCCAAATGGAGAGCGAGGGAGGGCTTTGTACGCGTCTCTGTGTGTGGAGTAAATATGATATAGAGTTTTGTCACCTCTATTTGCACAGGTGACATGCTGGTCAAAATGAGGTAAGACGGATTTCAGTTTCCCTGCATTAAAATCACCGGCCACTAGGAGCGCCGCCTCTGGATGAGCATTTTCTTGTTTGCTTATGGCCTTATACAGCTCGTTGAGTGCGGTCTTTTTCAGTACGAAAAAAATATGTATATCAGTCCCTCAAAACATGAGACATCCGTGGCATTGTGTTGTGTGACAAAACATTTTAGAGTGGCCTTTTATTGTCTCCAGCACAAGGTGCACCTGTGTAATGATCATGCCGTTTAATCAGCTTCTTGATATGCCACACGTGTCAGGTGGATGGATTATCTTGGAAAAGGAGAAATGCTCACTAACATTTGAAAGAAATTACCTTTTTGTGCGTATGGAAAATTAGTGATTGTACGTTCGCCAATAGAACGGAGGGTAGAGCCTCTCTTATGCCTCTTTCGAGTCTGGGGATTACGGCCTGCTCTGGAATGAGCTGTCCACTGTCTTTGTTTCTCTCTGTCACTGTGATAGATCTGAAGACACTTTAGGTTGCGGTCGTAAAATGGAAACTTTGGTGTAGCAGTCAAAATGTTTTCAATTAAGAAATGAAAGCTATTTTCTCCTTTTCCAGAGACAAGACAGATTTGTCACAGAACCTGAAGAGACTGTCATCCATCTACATCTCACGTGATGGTCCTGTGTGACTGATGATGTGACTGGCTCCGTTGGTGCAGTAATTAATAGCTTTGTGGGTTAAATTCCGGCAGGGATCATAACACAGGGACAGGTGAATCGTGTTCAGATCCAACTGTGCTGACGGAGATCGTTTGGTACTGATGATGGCCAGGTCTCACTTGAGAACAGAGGAACAGTGAGTGTTCTGTATTGGACAGTACAGTACATAGAGTTCTAGTGTATATTCGCCATAGATATAGATATATTGTCTATGATTTAAGCTGTTTACCCTGTGCTCAGCTTCAAGAGGCCGGCCAGTCAGTCACTTAAGTTCCCGTCTCTGGATCTACACTGCTCAAAAAAATAAAAGGAACACTTAAGCAACACAATGTAACTCCAAGTCAATCACACATCTGTGAAATCAAACTGTCCACTTAGGAAGCAACACTGATTGACAATACATTTCACATGCTGTTGTGCAAATGGAATAGACAACAGGTGAAAATTATAGGCAATTAGCAAGACACCCCCAATAAAGGAGTGGTTCTGCAGGTGGTGACCACAGACCACTTCTCAGTTCCTATGCTTCCTGGCTGATGTTTTGGTCACTTTTGAATGCTGCCGGTGCTTTCACTCTAGTGGTAGCATGAGACGGAGTCTACAACCCACACAAGTGGCTCAGGTAGTGCAGCTCATCCAGGATGGCACATCAATGCGAGCTGTGGGAAGAAGGTTTGCTGTGTGTCAGCGTAGTGTCCAGAGCATGGAGGCGCTACCTGGAGACAGGCCAGTACATCAGGAGACGTGGAGGAGGCCGTAGGAGGGCAACAACCCAGCAGCAGGACTGCTACCTCCGCCTTTGTGCAAGGAGGAGCAGGAGGAGCACTGCCAGAGCCCTGCAAAATGACCTCCAGCAGGCCACAAATGTGCATGTGTCTGCTCAAACGGTCAGAAACAGACTCCATGGGGGTGGTATGAGGGTCCGACATCGACAGGTGGGGGTTGTGCTTACAGCCCAACACCGTGCAGGACGTTTGGCATTTGCCAGAGAACACCAAGATTGGCAAATTCGCCACTGGCGCCCTGTGCTCTTCACAGATGAAAGCAGGTTTACACTGAGCACGTGACAGACGTGACAGAGTCTGGAGACGCCGTGGAGAACGTTCTGCTGCCTGCAACATCCTCCAGCATGACCGGTTTGGCGGTGGGTCAGTCATGGTGTGGGGTGGCATTTCTATGGGGGGCCGCACAGCCCTCCATGTGCTCACCAGAGGTAGCCTGACTGCCATTAGGTACCGAGATGAGATCCTCAGACCACCTGTGAGACCATATGCTGGTGCGGTTGGCCCTGGGTTCCTCCTAATGCAAGACAATGTTAGACCTCATGTGGCTGGAGTGTTTCAGCAGTTCCTGCAAGAGGAAGGCATTGATGCTATGGACTGGCCCGCCCGTTCCCCAGACCTGAATCCAATTGAGCACATCTGGGACATCATGTCTCGCTCCATCCACCAATGCCACGTTGCACCACAGACTGTCCAGGAGTTGGCGGATGCTTTAGTGTAGGTCTGGGAGGAGATCCCTCAGGAGACCATCCGCCACCTCATCAGGAGCATGCCCAAGCGTTGTAGGGAGGTCATACAGGCACGTGGAGGCCACACACACTACTGAGCCTCATTTTGACTTGTTTTAAGGACATTACATCAAAGTTGGATCAGCCTGTAGTGTGGTTTTCCACTTAAATTTTGAGGGTGACTCCAAATCCAGACCTCCATGGGTTGATAAATTTGATTTCCATTGATCATTTTTGTGTGATTTTGTTGTCAGCACATTCAACTATGTAAAGAAAAAAGTATTTAATAAGATTATTTAATTCATTCAGATCTAGGATGTTTTATTTTTGTGTTCCCTTAATTTTTTTGAGCAGTGTATTTCTCTGACGCCAAAAAGACACACAGGGATCAAAGTTGTCGTGCGTTGGGCCCGTTTCCCAGTGGTCTGGAACAGGGTCTGTCGGTCTGTCCGTAAGTAGACAGACAGACCCTGTGAACCGTTTGAATGGACTGAGGCTGCGTCGCAAATGGCACCCTATATACTGCACTACTTTTGACCAGGGTATATTGTAGTGCACTACTTGTATGTAGGGAATAGGGTGCCATTTGGGCCTCATCCAGTTCAGAACCTCCTGGGGCCGCTGTGTTTAGACACGAGGTGATCCAAGGGCCAAGGGGGACATGTTAAGGTTTAGACCTGGATTTAATATGAAAACAGTAGTAGTAAATCTAACCCTTGTGTTATTTATCAGCTGCCAGAACAACAGGCGGAGCGGAGGCAGAATCAACTCCCAGTCTGATCCTGGAACAGTTAATGCTCCTATTAAAGCTTGGCTTTCTGCTTGGTTAGCACACACAATAGATGCCTTCACTCAGGTCATCCCTGTTTTGGATCAGGTTTTTAATTATTAACGTTTCGACTAGACCTTTTTTCTCAAGCAACCGAACGAGCTGAAAAAACCTTTTTGTTTTGTGATTTAGTTTAAAACAAAAGGTTTATCAGTTTGACTGACAAGTCTGGCAAAAAAAAAATTATCCTCTGCTGCTATTGAAGCTTCAAGGGGTACCTCAGCGTAAAGCTACAATTCAGAGTTAACTTTTTTTTGTAGACATAAGGATAAAATTTTGTTTTAGTGCCTCTCTCAACATGAGAATAGAAGCATTGAAATATTATGTTTCAGGTTTCAGAGGAATTCTAGATGGCTTGTTTGTGGTGAGTCCTCTGGGCTTTTCTGACATACTAGAATAGCTTCAACACAGTGGGCAATAAAATCCTGTCAGATGGTCCATTATAAAGACAAAAAGCGTATTTAATGACAGCTTTGGGGCCGGGGTTCAGTGTAAGTTGTGCTTATATCTGTCTTAATGACAGCTATGGAGAAACAGAGTGTGAACGCAGTGAACACACACAGCGACAGGCTATGAGTATGCGTGAACACACACACACACACACACACACACACACACACACACATTCTTTGTCAGAGCAATTAAGGGCAAAGAGCAGCGAGTACAAACACCTGTACCTCCATCTCCGGCCGTGATTGGGAGTCCCATTGGGCGTCGTCCGGGTTTGGCCGGGTTTGGCCTTCATTGTAAATAAGAATTTGTTCTTAACTGACTAACTGACTTGCCCTAGTTAAATAAAGGTGAAATTAAAAATAAATTTGTCTGAGCCTTGTGGCCTGCTGGGAGATAATTAAAGGAAGTGCTGAATTTAATATTACATAATATTCCAGACGGTTTCATAACTTTCATTACAGAGACAAGTGCTGAGGAGACGTTTGGCTGGACCCCGTGTGTGTGTGTTTGGTTTTACCAGAGGTCCTTACAGGGATAGTAAAACAAGGAATATTTGGACAAGTGGGGACATTTCGCAGGCATCCACAAGGAAAAAGGCTATTTTAGGCTTAGGGGTTAGGTTTAGGGTTAGAATTAGATTTGGGAGTTAGGGTTAAGGTTAGGGTTAGGGAAAATAGGAATTTGAATGGGAATCAATTGTTTGGTCCCCACAAGAATAGTAAAACAAACGTGTGTATGTGTGTGTGTGTGTGTCTGTGTGCAGGGGCTGGACACAGCTGGACTTCCATAAAAAAGTCTAAACATAAACGTTAACAGTCTGTCTTCCTAAAAAAAAAAAAAAAAAAAAGCTTGTCTTCATTTCCGACTAGCTCAACCATATTTATACAGCCATTGAACCCAATAGACTTGAAAGTGAGAGGCAGATCCCAGGCCTAACATTGTTTTCCGTCCTACTGCAGTCTATTGTGATGAATGAAGATGAAAGGCTCAGCTACACAATATATTCATCATCAAAGACCAGATTACTGTCCCTACTAAACTACCTCCGCTCTCATTAGTCTACTCAGCTTAATGATGCTCTCTCTCTCTCTCTCTCTGTGCAATGTATTTACTAACTAACTGGTGATTTACTAGTGTATGAACACAAACAAACAGAAGTAAGGTTACTACCAACGGTTGTAACCGGTTCAGGGAACAGAAACGAAAAACCAGAAAATAATACAGTTATTATAGGAACAGAAGCCGAACCTGAAACGAAAGTGCTCTACACTGTTCCAGAACAGAACCGTTATTTTAGAAGCATGGGAACCGGTTAATAACGTTCCGGGCATTCTTTTTCCCAGTCCCACAAAAATGTCAGAAACGTATTCCAGCATCTGCCTGCCAGCTGGAAATCTTTACCAATGGGTGTGCGTGTAGGTTACCTGCCCCTCCCCTCTGACGTATAGGTTACTGTAGCCTACTGACGACGTTACAAGCGTGGTTCATAAATTAGGGGAGAGATGTTTCATTTTAGAAGAATGGATAAACTTTTTCAATGCTAGTTTAGGATACTATAGTTATCACGTTTCTCATTGGATGTATTAACTACAAAAATTTAAGAAATGTTTTTAATTCTAGTGCTGCTCTGCTTGTTAGCTAGCTAGCTAACGTTTGGTCTGGTCCAACTTTAACCCAACTCGGAAATTCAAAGACATTCAAAGTTCCTCCATTGAAGCCTTTCCTCCATAGGTATAATTATGTGGGCCTAATTCAGATAATGCATGTCATAACAAGTTATGGCAAAATACAATTTGCTCTTAACGACTTTCCTATGCAGATTAAAATGCTTACCCGCTCCATAGCAAGCTGCTCTATCCGCACTTTGTTGGTGAAGTAATTTAATGTCAAGCTAAATGTATTTTATTTTTTTGCAGATTTCAGAGGTTTAAAAAGGAACAGAAAATAATGATATAAACCGGTACTATTTTTTGGTTCGAACGTGTTCAGAACTTTATTTTGCCCAAACAGTGGAACTGATTTTTTTTTTTAAGGGTTCTGTTGAGAAAGAAACGATTGCAAAAAAATAAGTGGTTCCAAACCCTGGTTACAACTGATACTGAGTCAATGATATTAACTAAAGAATTTACTAGGTTAAATCAATAATCTACTAGTTTAACTAAATAATCTACTAGTTTAAATAAAGAATCTACTAGTTTAACTAAATAATCTACTAGTTTAACTAAATAATATACTAGTTTAACTAAAGAATCTACTAGGTTAATTAAATAATATACTAGTTTAAATAAAGAATCTACTAGTTTAACTAAAGAATCTACTAGGTTAACTAAAGAATCTACTAGGTTAATTAAATAATCTACTAGGTTAATTAAATAATCTACTAGGTTAATTAAATAATCTACTAGGTTAATTAAATAATCTACTAGGTTAACTAAATAATCTACTAGGTTAATTAAATAATCTACTAGGTTAACTAAATAATCTACTAGGTTAACTAAAAATCTACTAGGTTAATTAAATAATCTACTAGGTTAACTAAATAATCTACTAGGTTAATTAAATAATCTACTAGGTTAACTAAATAATCTACTAGGTTAACTAAATAATCTACTAGGTTAACTAAATAATCTACTAGGTTAACTAAATAATCTACTAGGTTAATTAAATAATCTACTAGGTTAACTAAAGAATCTACTAGGTTAACTAAAGAATCTACTAGGTTAATTAAATAATCTACTAGGTTAACTAAATAATCTACTAGGTTAACTAAATAATCTACTAGGTTAACTAAATAATCTACTAGGTTAATTAAATAATCTACTAGGTTAACTAAAGAATCTACTAGGTTAACTAAATAATCTACTAGGTTAATTAAATAATCTACTAGGTTAACTAAATAATCTACTAGGTTAACTAAATAATCTACTAGGTTAATTAAATAATCTACTAGGTTAACTAAAGAATCTACTAGGTTAATTAAATAATCTACTAGGTTAACTAAATAATCTACTAGGTTAATTAAATAATCTACTAGGTTAACTAAATAATCTACTAGGTTAACTAAAGAATCTACTAGGTTAATTAAATAATCTACTAGGTTAACTAAATAATCTACTAGGTTAACTAAAGAATCTACTAGGTTAATTAAATAATCTACTAGGTTAACTAAATAATCTACTAGGTTAACTAAAGAATCTACTAGGTTAATTAAATAATCTACTAGGTTAACTAAAGAATCTACTAGGTTAACTAAATAATCTACTAGGTTAATTAAATAATCTACTAGGTTAACTAAAGAATCTACTAGGTTAATTAAATAATCTACTAGGTTAACTAAATAATCTACTAGGTTAACTAAATAATCTAATAGTTTCCACTGAAATACATCAAGCAAACTCCTGTGTGGCCTTGATCCATCCATTGCACTTCTCGATATGTGAAACAGAACAATTCAGTTCGGACCCAAGCTAGCGGACACCTAGCTTCATGGTACCATTTTGATCTCGCAATGTAAACTCAGATCAGGATCAAGATCAGACTCCACCATACCCATGAATGAACAGTCAATGGAGAGACAGTTATAAGGAAGGTCAAATTGAGTTATAGTTTGGGGTTTTATAATTTGACTGTTACTACATTTAAAGGTGCAATATCCCAAAATCGCTCAGCCATTTCCTGGTTGCAAAAATTCCAATAATAGTTTGCCTAATTTCAGTTTATGTGACAAAAACAAGCAATGCATAGTGTAGAGAATCATTGTACCGTCTAAACCTCTGTGAAATACAGTATATTGTCAATAACCTAAAATATTGTATTTTCAGCGGTTTGAAGCTGGTGTACAAAACTGAAAGTAAAAGATACAAAAACGAAACTTATGGGGAAGCATAATAACAGGACACATAGAAGAGATCTACTGCTTCTTAGACAATTATTATTATATATATATTTTTAGGGGGTACAGTGGGGAAAAAAAGTATTTAGTCAGCCACCAATTGTGCAAGTTCTCCCACTTAAAAAGATGAGAGAGGCCTGTAATTTTCATCATAGGTACACGTCAACTATGACAGACAAATTGAGAAAAAAAATCCAGAAAATCACATTGTAGGATTTTTAATGAATTTATTTGCAAATTATGGTGGAAAATAAGTATTTGGTCACCTACAAACAAGCAAGATTTCTGGCTCTCACAGACCTGTAACTTCTTCTTTAAGAGGCTCCTCTGTCCTCCACTCGTTACCTGTATTAATGGCACCTGTTTGAACTTGTTATCAGTATAAAATACACCTGTCCACAACCTCAAACAGTCACACTCCAAACTCCACTATGGCCAAGACCAAAGAGCTGTCAAAGGACACCAGAAACAAAATTGTACAGAAAACGTTTGACCTGTGTCATTGCCAACAAAGGGTATATAACAAAGTATTGAGAAACTTTTGTTATTGACCAAATACTTATTTTCCACCATAATTTGCAAATAAATTCATTAAAAATCCTACAATGGGATTTTCTGGATATTTTCCCTCATTTTGTCTGTCATAGTTGACGTGTACCTATGATGAAAATTACAGGCCTCTCTCATCTTTTTAAGTGGGAGAACTTGCACAATTGGTGCCTGACTAAATACTTTTTTCCCCCACTGTATATTTTTTTAGGGGGTATATCAGCTTTCATATTGTAGATAGATTGTAACTTCCATCAATGTAATTGTCTGCATCACTTCTAATCCCACATATATTTTTGCAAATACAGTATATAGATATACATACACTACCGTTCAAAAGTTTGGGGTCACTTTTAAAAAAAATTGTGCATTAAAATAACATCAAATTGATCAGAAATACAGTGTAGACATTGTTAATGTTGTAAATGGCTATTGTGGCTGGAAACGGCTGATTTCTTTATGGAATATCTACATAGGCGTACAGAGGCCCATTATCAGCAACCAACAGTCCTGTGTTCCAATCGCACGTTGTGTTGCTAATCCGAGTTTATCATTTTAAAAGGCTAATTTATCATTAGAAAACCCTTTTGCAATTATGTTAGCACAGCTGAAAACTGTTGTGCTGATTAAAGAAGCAATAAAACTGGCCTTCTTGAGACTAGTTGAGTATCTGGAGCATCAGCAATTGTGGGTTTGATTACAGGCTCAAAATGTCCAGAAACAAATAACTTTCTTCTGAAACTCGTCAGTCTATTCTTGTTCTGAGAAATGTAGGCTATTCCATGCGAGAAATTGCCAAGAAACTGAAGATCTCGTACAACGCTGTGTACTACTCCCTTCACAGAACAGCGCAAACTGGCTCTAACCAGAATAGAAAGAGGAGTCTCTAACCAGAATAGAAAGAGGAGTGGGAGGCGCCGGTGCACAACTCAGCAAGAGGACAAATACATTAGAGTGTCTAGTTTGAGAAACAGACGCCTCACAGGTCATCAACTGGCAGCTTCATTAAATAGTACCCGCAAAACACCAGTCTCAACGTCAACAGTGAAGAGGCGACTCCGGGATGCTGACCTTCTCAGACTGCCCATCTTAATCTTTTATTTTTATTGGCTAGTCTGAAGGTAGCAGGTCACAGGGCAAGGAGAATCTGGAGAATATAAGAGAGAGAGAGAGAGAGAGAGAGAGAGAGAGAGAGAGAGAGAGAGAGAGAGAGAGAGAGAGAGAGAGCGGAGAGAGAAAGCGGAGAGCGAGAGCGAGAGAGCGAGAGAGAGAGAGAGAAAGAGAGAGAGAGAGAGAGAGAGAGAGCCCCAGGACAACAACACAATTATACCAAACCAAATCATGAGAAAACAAAGAGAATTACTTGACACATTGGAAAGAATTAACAAAAAAACAGAGCAAACTAAAATGCTATTTGGCCCTAAACAGAGAGTACACAGTGGCAGAATACCTGACCACTGTGACTGACCCAAACTTAAGGATTGCTTTGACTATGTAGACTCAGTGAGCATAGCTTTGCTATTGAGAAAGGACGCCGTAGGCAGACCTGGCTCTCAAGAGAAGACAGGCTATGTGCACACTGCCCACAAAATGAGGTGGAAACTGAGCTGCACTTCCTAACCTCCTGCCAAATGTATGACCATATTAGAGACACATATTTCCCTCAGATTACACAGATCCACAAAGAATTTGAAAATAAACCCAATTTTGATAAACTCCCATATCTACTTGGTGAAATACCACAGTGTGCCATCACAGCAGCAAGATGTGTGACCTGTTGCCACAAGAAAAGGGCAACCAGTGAAGAACAAACACCATTGTAAATACAACCCATATGTTTATTTATTTTCCCATTTGTACTTTAACTATTTGCACATTGTTACAAAACTGTATATAGACATAATATGAAATTTGAAATGTCTTTATTCTTTTGGAACTGCTGAGTGTAATGTTTACTATTCATATTTATTTCACATTTGTTTACTATCTACTTCACTTGCTTTGGCGATGTTAACATACGTTTCCCATGGCAATAAAGCCCTTCAATTGAAATTGAATTGAAATTGAGAGAGCCTTGTAAAAGAGGTAGCAGCATGTGGTTGACCTCTCTCAAAACAGAACAGACCAGCAGTATGTAGCAGTCAGAAAGACACACCTTGGGATGTGTCCCAAATGCCACCCTATCCCCTTATGGGCCTTGGTCAAAAGTAGTGCACTACATAGGGAATAGGTTCCTGTTTGGGACGCAACCCTTCTCTGTACACAGAGGGTGTAGCCATTAGCCAACCAACAGAAGAGAGATAAGCTCAGTGACGTACTGAAAAGACAAACAGAAGGTTCTCTAAATCCAAACCACGTCCATTCTCTGGTGAGACAACATGGATGGACAGTAATAAAAAATATTTCCCAGTGGAACTTTCTGAAACCTCTGTTGACCATGCCTGACTGCCCAAACTTAAAGTAGCACTTCAGTCTCCTTTTCACCTCATTTAACACCTGATTTACGTAGCCCTTTATAATCGTATAAGGTTTGGAAATGGCAGATTTGGGCACTGATAAACGCCTAAATTGGAACACAGTGGCTGGACAGTAACACGCTATACATGACGTCAGAGCTCAGTGGCTGGACAGTAACATGCTATACATGACGTCAGAGCTCAGTGGCTGGACAGTAACATGCTATACATGACGTCAGAGCTCAGTGGCTGTACAGTAACATGCTATACATGACGTCAGAGCTCAGTGACTGGACAGTAACATGCTATACATGACGTCAGAGCTCAGTGGCTGTACAGTAACACGCTATACATGACGTCAGAGCTCAGTGGCTGTACAGTAACATGCTATACATGACGTCAGAGCTCAGTGACTGGACAGTAACATGCTATACATGACGTCAGAGCTCAGTGGCTGTACAGTAACATGCTATACATGACGTCAGAGCTCAGTGGCTGGACAGTAACATGCTATACATGACGTCAGAGCTCAGTGGCTGTACAGTAACACGCTATACATGACGTCAGAGCTCAGTGGCTGTACAGTAACATGCTATACATGACGTCAGAGCTCAGTGACTGGACAGTAACATGCTATACATGACGTCAGAGCTCAGTGGCTGTACAGTAACACGCTATACATGACGTCAGAGCTCAGTGGCTGTACAGTAACATGCTATACATGACGTCAGAGCTCAGTGACTGGACAGTAACACGCTATACATGACGTCAGAGCTCAGTGACTGTGCCTCACAGCTCTGTGTGGGTTTTGACTGACAGCTGTTCTGAATTTGAACACCGCATGACAAGAAGTTGCCCCCATCCCTCCCGCTGATTGGCCAACTGTTGCACATTTTATGTTGTCTGAGTGGGGGAAATTATGTAAATTAAGAGGACTATGTATTTTGAAAGATGAGACGTTGAGGATTATAATAAATACTGCTTTGATGTCATACAAGCAAGCCACACACCTGTGAGTCCAAATGTGCACTTCACATTTCCATATCATAAAACTCATGTCATATACAGTGTCAACGTTTATGATCACTATGTTAGATGTTCAGTTACAAGATGACATATCGTCATACCCTGGGTTGTTCTGAACAGAATGAGCCTGTTTGTTTATTGTGAAGAAAATGTTCCGCGGCACACGCACCTGAATGCACTCAGGACTCCTTTCTATGCGCACCAAAAATATGATCTGTTTCTCTGAATAGCCTTGTGAAAGCCTAACACTGTAAGATCGTATTTTATAACTTAGCTAGTCATGTTGGCAATAGAACAAGCCTTCAAATGATGCCCACCTGACCCAGATTGTGATTTAAAATGGTCAGTTTCTGTATTGCGTAAACAACAACAGTAATTGTGTGATGGCGGGGATGCAGGGTTGTGTTCCAAACAAAACAACTACCAGTGTTCTTACTCTAGTTCCTCAACGGCCCAGCAAGGAGAGCTCAAAACTAAAGCTCCTTATAGTTGAAGACTCTTTGAGTCATAAAAGTACATTGAAATGACTTAGGAACTGTGCACACTTTGGAGAGGTGTGGCCACTTGGAGACACCAGTTAGTCTGCTCACTCAAACCCTTGGCATTTTTTTGTCTTATGTTACGCATCTACAGCACCCCACATTTTCCAGGAATAGTCTTCTCATGTTACTTAATGATTTCAGAGTATTTTCAGATTTCATTATCAACAAATGCTGTGAAAAGTACAGTAAATGTAAAATGCACATCAAATCAACAGTGTAATGTTTGGATCCAGTCTTGTGTCAGGTGACCTGTTGTGTCCTCACCTTGGGTCTAATCATTTCCCCCATAATCTCCCAACTGTTCCCTTTTAATTGCTACCATGATTATGCTTTTCATATTTAATTCTGTAAGAAACATTTCAATGTAGCCCTATCCATATAGGCCAGCGGTCACCAGTGGAAAGGGCTAACAAAAGGAACATCTCAATAGGTGGTCCAGCTATGTCATGACATCACAAGTGGGCCGTTTCTCTACTGCTCCTCAAGCAAAGGGGGGGGGCTGATGACATCACAGATTCCCATCAGACCAACTCCCTGAACGCCCTACTCCGCGGTTCCCCCACTGGCGGCCCGCGAGTGGTTTTATTTGGCCCCCCAAATTTTCTGTGCCAACAAAAAAAAAAGTTGAACTTGTAATAAAAAAAATAAGAAGTTCATTGTTGGACATAAACACAAGGAAATCGGCTCCGCGTGATTTCAATTTAAGAAATCTGTTCCCAACTAGGCCTACTCCCACGCATTATATAGAGGCGTGATCGTAAACAAGGTTTGAAGTGATTATGTTTTATTCAAACATTATATCTGTTTGGGCTTCTTACAGTCAATTTGCCGTCTACAAATTATTTGTAATTCTGTTCCGTGGGTCTAGTTGATGGCCCTACTCCTTAAAGTTTGCAATTCTAAGTAAGGTAGCCAAATGTTTGATTTTCTCACAGAGGCGTCATAAGATTTAGCACTAACTAACTTTTTTTTGGTGATGGATTAACATTCCTTCCTTATCATATTTTTTTAACAAATTAAAATAGTTGTGGTCACACGCAGGGGTGCTTAGGCATTCTGGCAGTTTGACCATTAAACATATTTCTACATAATAAACATTGTGGGGTTTCTAACACACATTAAAACAAAAAAACGACTCCCTTTCCTATAAAGATGGATGTTTTTCTCAGATTGTTTAATCACTTTGCACCCCTGCCCCCTAGCTTCTGGGAAACCGTTTTTTTTATGCTGACATATATTAACCCTGAGCTAATGTGCTTTCACATCTGAGAAGAGGGCCATGTTCAGCATGGAGAAAACATTTTGAAAAGTAGCAAAACAGGGAGACACTATCTGAAATAGTCTGATAAGAACACAGATTTTCGGTTTACACTACTGACCATAAACCAGTTGTATGGATCTTACCCCATCACTGTTTATGAGGAGGTAGATTAACAGGATGCAGTAAATGGTGGGTCAGTGTTTGTGTTCATCTGTGATTTTTATGGCCTTCAATTAAGCGTGTGTAAGACACTCGGAAGTGGAAGGCTGCCAGCACACGAACAGTAAATCAGACCTAACCTTTTTCTACTGTACACTACTACGTTTCGTTACATATCGACATGACGCACCAGGACACCTTCCTGCTGTAAACACCTGGGGTTTGAGCTGGACCACCTGGTTTGGGTGTGTGTCTGTGTGTTGTGATATAACGTGTGCCATAGGGTTCAGGATTTGCAATAGACGCCAATCCACATAACTAATCTGTATCTGAAAAAGGGACCTACCGCAGTCCTACCTTTGTTCCCTGCGAGAACACTGAAACGCTCAGGCTCACAGTGGGATTTGGACGCTAGGCTGAATTGGACAGAGTCTGACATTCCTTCTCCCTACCGACTCCTCTCTGTATCACATCTCAGACACAAAGCATCAGAGGGTCAGTTACATTATTACAACACGTACACAATGACAAGTTGTACTGTGAAAGCTGCCAATACTGGCTCTGAAGAACAGCTCTGATGATAAATTATATAATTTGACAGAAATATCCATGGTGTTGTATTGACCTCAGTCATTCAGTATATTTATGTAGGGCATTATTTCTGGGCAGGCCACTGCAGCAAGCTGAAACCATTCCAGGACAATCCTAGCCTTGTAGCATATCCTGCTGAGAAAAAAAAATCATTTTGCAGATGGATACACTGCTGCCATGAAGGGGTGGATCTGATTGGCAATGATGTTTAGATATCCTGTGACATTCAAATATCGCTCCACTTTTCTCAAGGGGCCCAATGTATTGAAAACACAACATCACACCACCAGCCCTGCAATGTTGCCACGCAGAATGATGGATGCATGTCCTCGTGTGGTTTTCTCCATACCCTAGTCCTCCCATCAGCATGAAACAGCAGGGACCGGGATTCATCAGACCAGGCAATGTTTTTCCAATTCTCCATTGTCCAATGTTTTCATTCCTTAGCCCCTCTGCAACCGCAGTTTCTTGTTTTTTTTTATGAAAGAAGCGGAATTCTAAGGTCGTTGGCTGCCACATCCCATTTGTGTCAAGGTACGACGACTTGTGCATTCTTTGAGCACCAGTGTTGCACTGGACTGTCAGTCGACTAACTGCAGCCCGTCTGTTGCTCTGCACAATTTGTGTCAGCCTCCCTTTGTCCTCTTTCATCAATTACCCGTTTTCGACCACTGGCCTGCTGATTGCTGGATGTCCTTCGGGTGGTGGACCATTGTTGATACACACAGGAAACTGTTGAGCGTGAAATACCCAGCAGCGTTGCAGTTCTTGATACAAACCGGTGCGCCTGGCACCTACTACCATACTCTGTTCAAAGGCACTTAAATCTTTTGTCTTGCCCATTCACCCTCTGAATGGCACACATACACAATCCATGTCTCAATTGTCTCAAGTCTTAAAAATCCTTCTTTAACCTGTCTCCTCCCCCCTTCATCTACACTGATTGAAGTGGATTTAAAATGTGACATCAATAAGGGATCATAGCTTTCACCTGGATTCACCAGGCCAGTCTATTGTCATGGAAAGAGGAGATGCTCCTAATGATTTGTACACTATTTGCTAATATTGCAAACTCAAATGAGTCATGGAGCCATTTCTTGTTCTCTGAAATAAGGTCTTACTACAACAGCCTACTGCGGGTTTGGCAATACCTCGTTTCAGAATGACTAACTGTATTTATGGCTGTACAAAAGGAGAACACTCACTTCATTTTAGTTTTCAGTGACTGGCTACGTAGGAACTCTAATGAACTCTTGAGACGTTCAGTAAAAGTGTCTGGCTCAGAAAAATAGCATTTCTATCTATAACGGGCTTAGAGTGTGCCAAAAAAGACATTCCACCTGTTACGCATTCCATGTTTGATATATCACCAGAGGGAAGGGACTGAATGTTCAACAAGTTATAGAGCTAATAGCCTGGTGAGCCTAGTCCATAATATTTGGAGATTCATGTTATTATGCACTAAAAAACGAGGTAGTACATTTATCACAGCAAAATCATAGATCACCCCTGTGACAGTCTGCAACCCAAATGGCACCCTATTCCCAATATATATATATATATAGTACACTACTTTTGACTAAGGCTATGGTCAAAATTAGTGCACTATGTAGGGAATAGGGTTCCATTTGTGCCCATTGGGCTCTGCTCAAAAGAAGTGCACTACAGTATGTAACCCTGGTCAAAAGTCGTGCATTATATAAGGAATAGGGTGCCATTTGTGACACAGACTCAATGTTAAGTCAGAGCAGACGTTGGGACATCAGTCATTAACACTGTAGAGAACACAATTTAGTGGTCACAGATAGCGACCGCACGCACGTCGTAGATCGTAGATAACCACAAACATAGTTGGACAAACACAAGAGAACTCACACACAGGCTTGGTTGGGTAATGACCCATATTTATGTCAAACAGACCAGACACAGAGACAAGGCATTCCAGGAATAGTTGTTGCCAGGTACTGAAGCAATATTCTGCCCCAGGCAGCATAAATTCTGAACAATCCACACACGGGGCACAGACGTCAATTCGGCGTCTATTCCAAGTTGGTTCAACGTACATTTCATTGAAATGACGTGGAAGCAATGTTGATCAAGCCAGTGTGTACCGGGGTAGCACTAGCCAACATAAATCTAGATTATATCATTAGTATTTTAATAAAGTAGTTATGACCTGCTTTTTTAACATAGAAATGATAGGTATTTGATGTATTTTCTTGCTTGATCATGTGACATGACATATACAATTGTCCTTGAAATAGAAGCCAGGGCCCTCCCGAGTGGTGCAGTGGACTAAGGCGCTGCATCGCAGTGCTAGCTGTGCCACTAGAGACCCCGGCCGTGACCGGGAGACCCATGGGGTCGTCCAGGGTTTGGCCGGCAGGGATGTTCTTGTCCCATCGCTCACTAGTGACTCCTGTGGTGGGTCGGGCGCAGTGCACGCTGACTCGGTCGCCAGGTGTACGGTTTAAGCGGTGTCAATGTGTCAAGAAGCATTGCGGCTTGTTTCGAGCTTCGCCTCTCCCGTGTCCGTACGGGAGTTGCAGCGATGGGACAAGACTGTAACTACCAATTGGATACCACGAAAAAGGGGGTAAAAAAACAACAAATTGATGCCAGGTTTGTGTGCCGACCATTTACACTGATGGCTTGACAGTGGTGTAGAGTACTTAAGTAAAATGTACTTTAAAGTACTACTTAAGTTGTTTTTTGGGGGTATCTGTACTCTACTATTTATATTTTTGACAACTTTTACATTTAATGTACTACATTCCTAAAGCAAATAATATGCTTTTTGCTCCATACATTTTCCGTGACACCCAAAAGTAGTTGTTACATTTCGAATGCTTAGCAGGACAGGAAAATTGTCCAATTTACGCACTTATCAAGAGAACATTCCTGGTCATCCCTACGGCCTCTGATCTGGCAGATTCACTAAACAACACACGCTTCATTTGTAAATGATGTCTGAGTGTTGGATTGTTCCCCTGGCTATCCGTAAATTAAAAAACTAAAAAAACGTGCTATCTTGTTTGCTTAATATAAGGAATGTGAAATGATTTATACTTTTACTTTTGGTACTTAAGTATATTTAAAACCCAATATTTTTAGACTTTTACTGAAGTAGTATTTTACTGGGTGACTTTCACTTTTACTTGAGTCATTTTCTATTAAGGTATCTTTACTTTTACTCAAGTATGAGATTTGGGTACTTTTTCCACCACTGTGACTTGAGACTCCAAAATGTTTGTAAGAAATAAACAATAAAACAAAACAAAAATGTTGGACTCAAGCCATCATCAGTGTAAATGGTCGACACACAAACCTGGCTTCTAGGATAATCGCATATGTCATATGATCAAGCAAGAGAAGACATCAAATACCATTATAAACCAGGTGGTTCGAGCCCTGAATGCTGATTGGCTGAAAGCCGTGGTATATCAGACCTTATACCATGGGTATGATAAAAATTACTATTTACTACTCTAATTATGTTGGTAACCAGTTTATAATAGCAACAAGGCACCTCAGGAGTTTGTGGTATATGGCCAATATATCACGGCTAAGGGCTGTATTCAGGCACTCCGCGTTATGTCGTGCACAAGAACAGCCATTAGCCGTGGTATATTGGCCATATACCACAAATCCCAGAGGTTCCTTATTGCTTAATTATATCATTTCTATGTAAAAACGAGGGAGGGTTATTCTAAATACTTCCTGTGTGTGACAGCATGGACTAAAGGTGGCCATTACAATTCAAATCAGAGGTGTGCACTGGGAAAAAAATCTCTTAAAAGAAATTGTTTGGATATGTTTGTTTAGGCACATTTTTCTCTCTTCAAATCCAAAAACAACCAAGAAAATGTACATCCTAATCATACTACGGTGATATGCATGAATCTCCCTAATAAAACAAATGAATAATAACAACGTACCTTTATGTTGCTGAACACTGATCTTGGTTTCTTCATATCTTTGGCACAAATCTCCATTTGCTGTGAAGAGTAAAAGGTATCCAGAGAAGAGAGAGAGAGTCCAGTCCAGTAGAACTCAGCTGTTGAAAGTGGGTGGGGGGGGGAAATTAGTGAGTGAGTCTCTCCGTGTTGAAGTCAGGGGTCTGTCTGTATCTCTCTGTCTGTCCCACAGTCTTCTACACTGGTGAGTCTCAATGAGCTTTTTTTTTTATGGCTCACAGTGATGTAATGAGTCAGCCCACAACTCCACGCGCACAATGTTTTTGAACGTTAATGATGAAAGCCCATATTTTTTACATGACCTGTTTTATACGCTGTGCAGTGATTGTTTTTTACTCAACGATAAGAAATGAATGATGTAATTGTTTAGACAAACATCTAATAAACAAGTAGGAGGTCTACACAAACACAGTCAATATGTTTAATTAATTAATACTGTATCGAAATTATTTTCAATAGAAGTTGACCACCCAACAAAAGTTCCTTTAACAGTTCAGCATCTCAAAAAGTTGGACAATAGTTTTTATTTTATTTTTTATAGCCGTAATTAAACATAACTTTGCGGATATGATACGTCGGTGAAAAGTATCGGTCTAGCGCCGACAGACATAACCAATCTGTTACATGATGACCTCATGTCATCAATGCGGATGACGAATTAGGAACGTTATTTGTCAACCATACTGCCCCCAAATACCCTCGAAGGTGAGACAGATCCACACAGACACACACACAACCTCCCTCCCTCCATTCTTGGCGGACATCCAACAGGTGGTTCCAATGGTAATAGGTGTTCTTCTGATAAATCACACACAAGCCTTATAAATCACTGTTTGAAAAGAAAAAAGTGTGTCATTATTCCAACAAAGCCAGTTAAAGGCTTAGCAGCTGCACACAGTGGGAACCGTTACAAAGGTGAAGCCCAAGAAGAAAAGGGTGAGCGCGTAGATTTATAGTTTTTCAATGTACACTGGTAGGTTAGAAAATATTCACATCAAATGAGGCGTTACTTCGACCTTGATTGACCTTTTTGTTACTGCTGTTATAAAACACTAGGACAGACTGACCAGGTGAATCCAGGTGAAAGCTATGATCCCTTATTGATGTCACCTGTTCAATCCACTTCAAATCAGTGTAGATGAAGGGGAGGAGACGGGTTAAAGAAGGATTTTTAAGCCTTGAGACAATTGAGACATGGATTGTGTATGTGAGCCATTCAGAGGGTGAATGGCCAAGACAAAATATTTAAGTGTCTTTGAACGGGGTATGATAGTAGGTGCCAGGCGCACCGGTTTGTGTCAAGAACTGCAACGCTGCTGGATTTTTCACGTTCAACAGTTTCCCGTGTGTATCAACAATGGTCCATCACCCAAAGGACATCCAACCAATTTGACACAACTGTGGGAAGCATTGGAGTCAGCATGGGCCAGCATCCCTGTGGAACGCTTTCGACACCTTGTAGAGTCCATGCCCCGATGAATTCAGACAAATCAATATTAGGAAGGTGTCATAGCTTCAATTGTCTCAAGGCTTTAAAAATCCTTCTTTAACCCGTCTCCTCCCCTTCATCTACACTGATTGAAGTGGATTTAACAGGTGACATCAATAAGTCATCGTAGCTTTCACCTGGATTCACCTGGTCAGTCTGTCCTAGTGTTTTATAACAGCAGTAACAAAAAGGTCAATCAAGGTCGAAGTAACGCCTCGTATTTTCTAACCTGCCAGTGTACATTGACAAACTAGAAATCTTTGATGGTGGTGTTGATTTATTGTGTTCTATGTGCTTGGTTTCTCTGACAAGTTTACCGACTTGGAGCGGCATGAGGTGTCTTATGGTCTTTGCAGCATCATCAACATCAATCTCAAGGGAGTGATAGGGGAGTCTTTGCCTCTGCATTGCTTGATCTTTGGGGTTTTGGTATCTGTGAGATTTTTAAAAACATTTTTAGTCATTTAGCAGACGCTCTTATCCAGAGTGACTTACAGTTAGGTGAGTGCATACATTTTTCATACTGGCCCCCCGTGGGAATCGAACCCACAACCCAAAATATGATTGATTGATTGATTGATTGAGAGAGTAGGCGAGAGATTAGTGCAAGGTTCTTCTACACGTTCCCAATCAAAGAGGAAACAGGAACATTCTGCTTGTCACCAGTTGGCCATGGAGTTTGCCCCTTTACTCACAAAGGCATAGGACATTCTGGTCTGTTGCAGTACATAGGACATTCTGGTCTGTTGCAGTACATAGGACATTCTGGTCTGTTGCAGTACATAGGACATTCTAGTCTGTTGCAGTACATAGGACATTCTAGTCTGTTGCAGTACATAGGACATTCTGGTCTGTTGCAGTACATAGGACATTCTGGTCTGTTGCAGTACATAGGACATTCTGGTCTGTTGCAGTACATAGGACATTCTGGTCTGTTGCAGTACATAGGACATTCTAGTCTGTTGCAGTACATAGGACATTCTAGTCTGTTGCAGTACATAGGACATTCTAGTCTGTTGCAGTACATAGGACATTTTAGTCTGTTGCAGTACATATGACATTCTGGTCTGTTGCAGTACATATGACATTCTAGTCTGTTGCAGTACATAGGACATTCTAGTCTGTTGCAGTACATAGGACATTCTAGTCTGTTGCAGTACATAGGACATTCTAGTCTGTTGCAGTACATAGGACATTCTGGTCTCTTGCAGTACATAGGACATTCTAGTATGTTGCAGTACATAGGACATTCTGGTCTCTTGCAGTACATAGGACATTCTAGTATGTTGCAGTACATAGGACATTCTAGTGTGTTGCAGTACATAGGGCATTCTAGTGTGTTGCAGTACATAGGACATTCTGGTATGTTGCAGTACATAGGACATTCTAGTCTGTTGCAGTACATATGACATTCTAGTATGTTGCAGTACATAGAACATTATAGTCTGTTGCAGTACATATGACATTCTAGTCTGTTGCAGTACATAGGACATTCTGGTCTGTTGCAGTACATAGAACATTCTAGTCTGTTGCAGTACATAGGACATTCTGGTCTGTTGCAGTACATAGGACATTATAGTCTGTTGCAGTACATAGGACATTCTGGCCATTCCATTAGAAGAAACAGAGCAACACTGTGACCAGGACCCCTTTAGGTACACCATGTTCACATGCATCACATTATCATCTGAAACTATTCCTAAAAATATTTTGTCCTTAAAGACTCACTCCAGCTATTTTATAACTTTTCCTGTTGAAAAACAATATCCCACGTATAAATACAGTAATGTACACATACTTAAAATATGTTGAGTAAAATAGTGTTTTTTTTAAACAACTGCACATTTCAAGGAGTTAGTCTGACGGTGCCCTCTGATGATATCCGTCTCCCCCCTTGAAAGATGGGTCTTTGTCTGTCATACAGCCGGGGAACAATGCCATGGAATTCTGACATACCAACATGTTCATCTTTTCATGAGATTCTTGGTTATTGTAACTGTTCAGTACGCAACACTTTACTTACAGCCTGCAGGTATAATGTTTAACAACGCGTTAGAAGCATTTCAGCCTTTCTAAATCTTTATAAAAGTCTCTAAACTCCAGTAGTAACGCACGCCCTAAGCCCGTTGTGATTATCAATCCCTGTGATTATAATTCTGATTGGTTCTGGCTGTGAAACGGTGAAAGCACTGCTATGCTACTGCACAGTAAAGCTGTATTGCCGTGTTCAGGAAACGTATGAAGCACAGCGTAGATCCTGCCAATCAGACCCATTTCCTCCTCCTGCACTTCAAAACAGGCAAACCATGAAGAACTGAGTCCCGAACGGCACCATATGCCATTAGGGAGGAATTCCCACCCGAGTTAAATGGAACGTAATTCCCTTTTTAATGAACTGTTCTCTCTCTGCGTATTCTGACCTTTAAAGCATGAGAACAGCATGCTATTCACCCGCTGTTTGTATATAAGTGGAGATCGAATTACTGATGGTGTGGCGGAGGTGTGTCTACAGATACACTGTATTCTGACCTTTAATTAATTCCCTCATAACTCCAGCACCTTTACTCGCGATGACCCAATGAATAAGGTTGAGCAACATCCATGCTGAACAAAAATAAATGCAACAATTTCAAAGACTTTAATGAGTTACAGTTCATAGAAGGAAATCAATCAATTGAAATAAATTCATTAGGCACCTTCTCTATGGATTTCACATGACTGTGCAGGGGCGCAGCCATGGCTGGGCCTGGGAGGGCATAGGCCCACCCACTGGGGAGCCAGGCCCAGCCAATCAGAATACGTTTTTCCCCACAAAAGGGCTTTATTAAAGACAGAAATACCCCTCAGCACCCCCCCTCCCCCTCATCAGATGATCCCGCAGGTATAGAAGCTGGATGTGGAGGCCCTGGGCTGGCGTGGTTACACGTGGTCTGCGGTTGTGAGGTTGGTTGGATGTACTGTCAAATGATCTAAAACGACTTTGGAGGCAGCTTACGGTAGAGAAATTAACATTCAATTATCTGGCAACAGCTCTGGTGGACATTCCTGCAGTCAGCATGCCAATTGCACGCTCCCTCAAAATTTGAGACATCTGTGGCATTGTGTTGTGGGACAAAACTGCACATTCTAAAGTGGCCTTTTGTCCCCAGCACAAGGTGCACCTGTGTAATGATGATGCTGTTTAATCAGCTTCTTGATATGCCACACCTGTCAAGTGGATGGATGATCTTGGCAAAGGAGAAATGCTCACTAACAGCGATGTTGGGGCACTAACAGCTCAGTTGTAGTCCTCCTGTAGCTCAGTTGGTAGAGCATGGGCGCTTGCAACGCCAGGGTTGTGGGTTCGATTCCCACGGGGGACCAGTACGAATGAAAATGTATGCACTCTACTGTAAGTCACTCTGGATAAGAGCGTCTGCTAAATGACTGAAATGTAATTGTAAACAAATTTGGGCCCAACATTTGAGAGAAATTAGCTTTTTGTGCGTAAGGAAAATTTCTGGGATCTTTAATTTTTTTTCGATAGAAATAACATCATTCTCCACACACTGTAATTTACAACTTGAGAAGAGATATTGATAAGAGCTAGGTAAATGAGTAATCTGTTTGGATAAGGGAATTGTAAATATAAATGACACTTGTTTTAGACCTAGTTTACCTTATAACCGCTGGAGACACACGTGAAACCTGTCATATGGCAGCAAACTGAAGCATATCAACATATCACCTTTTCCACAGTGAAGTCTATGAAACGCTGGTCTTGCCACTTGGGATGACATGTGGAGACCCGAAGCTATAGGCTTCTGAAGCCAATGCGCAAATGACAGTACAGCGCGCTAACAGTTGGTCAGCAAGTGGGAGGGTTTTCAGCGGTTGAACAAAATGTATTCAGCGCGCGCAAGGGAACCACACTTACAAAGCCTGTTCCACACCTCCATAAGGTACGTCTGAATACCAACTACTGAGAAGTGCGTAGGAAAGGCGTAAATGTCCTAAGTCTGAATCGGGCCCTTTAGTGCACTACTTCAGACCAGAGACCCGAAGGGCCCTAAAGTAGCACACTATAAAGGGAATAAGGTGTAATTTAAGAGTAAATAAAACGAGTCAAACTACATATTAAAACAGACCACATGAATAAGAAAATGAAAAGCCTGTTTTTTTTCCAAGGGTCCTGTTTAATTTGTACAAATTCAGTTTACAGAATGAGCACCCTTTAATTCAACATAGCAGTGATCATGACGACAAATCGTCCAGATTTTAGATGTGAAAATAACACGAGGCCATGTTGCTGCCAGGTTGGTGTGATATTGCTCTGGTCCAGGGCATTACGTGCTGCTTGCTCATGCTGAAGGCCGTAACGTTGCCAGGTTGGCAGTTATTCGGATTTTCACAGTGATTAGTGTTGTAGTATAAATTCATGTTTTCTCATTCTCAAAACAGCATGTTTGGCAACTGGGTTTTGTTCTGACAGAACAGTCGAAGTCAAAAACACAGAATAATAATAATAATAACGTTAGATATTCATTCCCCAGATATTTGTGAGATTGGAATTGATAGCTGTGATAGTGAACATCCAAAGGACGATGATGGTGGAAGATATAACTCAATCCATTAGCATACATCTCTGAAGTCTGAGGGTATGTAGTGTCCTGTATACAGTCTGTTCAGTCCACACTACTGGCTAAAGAGATGCTGAGGAGGATCATGGGAAGGGGGCGACAATGTCCCCAGCTATGCTAGCGCTCCACCGGCACGTCTCCCAAGGGAAACGAATGTGTAGCACAACGTTCCGTAGGTCCTTCAGTGGAGATCAGCACAGATGAGACGAGAGACAAAACACCACAAGTCATTGGTCCACAAGAAGTACAGCCGATCAGAGCTGCTTAGGCCTCGGAGACTGACCGGACTGACCGTTCCATCCCCCAAAACGGGCCTTCCGTACCTACCTTGAGTTTACTCTACCGTGACAGAGAGAAAAAGCATCTCTATAGTACACAGACAAAGCTCTATCCGAGTCCCAAATGGCACCCTGTTCCCTATATAGTGCACTACTTTTGACCAGAGCCCTATATGGGGCCAATGAAGGGAATAGGGTACCATTTGAGAAGCAGACCCTCTGTCCACTCTGACACCCATCCACTGTACTGTACGTTAAAAGAGTCATCCTCTCACTGAAAAGAAACAGATCTAAAACAAGAAATGTTCATCTCTTCTTCTCTAAGGTACAAACAACTGTCGAAAACAACATATTAGCATGGTGTGTCTTTAAAAAAAACAGGTCCTCAAAGCGTAGTTGTTAGGAAAATGGCGGCGACAGCTTGTTGGCCACATGGGTCTTTATGAAAGAGAGGGACGTTTTACCAAAACAGTGATGTCCTTGTGGGTCCTCTTTCATAGTGAGGGTATAGGTCTATTCTGGAAGCTAGTGATGCATGCTGGGAAAAATGACGACCTCAGAAAGAGAATCCTTGGTACTTGGCTGAAAGAACAGCTTGAAGCCTCCACAAATCCCAGAAATACCAATTATTTCACTTCGACTACGCAATGGAAATGTGATTCAACTACATACAAAAAAAATCTATACTTTACAAAACATTGTCATGATGATGAAAGTCTGTTCTTTCTTTTTAATAAGGCACAAGGTTTGTAAATGTATTCCTCATGGTGATTAGCGCTGTTCAGTAACTCCTGGGCCTGGTCCATACACAAGCCTGGGGGTGGATTTTACACGTATGCCCCCAACGCCGCATGGAACTCAGTCAGACACTGGACCAGCTGCTGGAACTTAGGCCTCTCCTCTGGATCCAGGGCCCAGCAACACGCCATCACTGCAAACCTACACAGACAGACAGACAGACAGAGACAGAGAGAATTAGCTGGGTCAGCAAGTGAATATGCACTCACACAAGCAATTTAAACACTAGCTCATTGCACAGTGTACGTTGAATCAAATAGCACAACATGTACAAAAAAAAAAAAAAAAAATAGTGATCACATTCCAATATTTGGGAATTGAAGGCTCTCAGTCCCAAGGACATTCAGTACCATGGGTCATCATTCAGTACCATGGGTCATCATTCAGTACCATGGGTCATCATTCAGTACCATGGGTCATCAGTCAGTACCATGGGTCATCAGTCAGTACCATGGGTCATCAGTCAGTACCATGGGTCATCAGAGAAACCATAAATAAGAAAACATAACACATCATACTATCATTGGTGCAGTACCTCGGGTCATCATACTATCATTGGTGCAGTGCCTCGGGTCATCATACTATCATTGGTGCAGTGCCTCGGGTCATCATACTATCATTGGTGCAGTGCCTCAATGTATATTCTTCTCTCCTAACCCTTCTCCTCTGGAGGGTCCTATAGTCAACCGTCTCTCCTCTGGAGGGTCCTATAGTCAACCGTCTCCCCTCTGGAGGGTCCTATAGTCAACCGTCTCTCCTCTGGAGGGTCCTATAGTCAACCGTCTCTCCTCTGGAGGGTCCTATAGTCTACCGTCTCTCCTCTGGAGGGTCCTATAGTCAACTTTCCATGCTGGACAGTCCTTGTGCTTACAGCATGTTGATAACAGAGGGAAGAACGTCCTATAAGAAGCCATCTCTAATTATTATTCTGAAGGGATTGATACAGTTAATGAACAGCTGAAGATTCATGATGAGAGACAAGTCTCATGAGATATGACTGTAAGTCGCTTTGGATAAAAGCGTCTGCTAAATGGCATATTATTATTATTATTATTATTATACTAAACTCAGCAAAAAAAGAAACATCCCTTTTTCAGGACCCTGTCTTTCAAAGTTAATTCGTAAAAATCCAAATAACTTCACAGATCTTCATTGTAAAGGGTTTAAACACTGTTTCCCATGCTTGTTCAATTAACCATAAACAATGAATGAACATGCTCCTGTGGAACGGTCGTTAAGACACTAACAGCTTTCAGATGGTAGGCAATTAAGGTCACAGTTATGAAAACTTAGGACACTAAAGAGGCCTTTCTACTGACTCTGAAAAACACCAAAAGAAAGATGCCCAGGGTCCCTGCTCATCTGCATGAACATGCCTTAGGCATGCTGCAAGGAGGCATGAGGACTGCAGATGTGGCCAGGGCAATACATTGCAATGTCCGTACTGTGAGACGCCTAAGACAGCGCTACAGGGAGACAGGACGGACAGCTGATCGTCCTCGCAGTGGCAGACCACGTGTAACAACACCTGCACAGGATCGGTACATTCGAACATCACACCTGCGGGACAGGTACAGGATGGCAACAACAACTGCCCGAGTTACACCAGGAACGCACAATCCCTCCATCAGTGCTCAGACTGTCCGCAATACGCTGAGAGAGGCTGGACTGAGGACTTGTAGGCCTGTTGTAATGCAGGTCCTCACCAGACATCACTGGCAACAACGTCGCCTTTGGGCACAAACCCACCGTCGCTGGACCAGACAGGACTGGCAAAAAGTGCTCTTCACTGACGAGTCGCAGTTGTGTCTCTCCAGGGGTGATGGTCGGATTCGCGTTTATTGTCGAAGGAATGAGCGTTACACCGAGGCCTGTACTCTGGAGCGGGATCGATTTGGAGGTGGAGGATCCGTCATGGTCTGGGGCGGTGTGTCACAGCATCATCGGACTGAGCTTGTTGTCATTGCAGGCAATCTCAACGCTGTGCGTTACAGGGAAGACATCCTCCTCCCTCATGTGGTACCCTTCCTGCAGGCTCATCCTGACATGACCCTCCAGCATGACAATGCCACCAGCCATACTGCTCGGTCTGTGCGTGATTTCCTACAAGACAGGAATGTCAGTGTTCTGCCATGGCCAGCGAAGAGCCCGGATCTCAATCCCATTGAGCACGTCTGGGACCTGTTGGATCGGAGGGTGAGGGCTAAGGCCATTCCCCCCAGAAATGTCTGGGAACTTGCAGGTGCCTTGGTGGAAGAGTGGGGTAACATCTCACAGAAAGAACTGGCAAATCTGGTGCAGTCCATGAGGAGGACATGCACTGCAGTACTTAATGCAGCTGGTGGCCACACCAGATACTGACCGTTACTTTTGATCTTGACCCCCCCTTTGTTCAGGGACACATTATTCCATTTCTGTTAGTCACATGTCTGTGGAACTTGTTCAGTTTATGTCTCAGTTGTTGAATCTTGTTATGTTCATACAAATATTCAAACATGTTAAGTTTGCTGAAAATAAACGCAGTTGACAGTGAGAGGACGTTTCCTTTTTTTGCTGAGTTAATATACTGGAAATAGTTAGACCGATAAAAGTGATGATCAAACTTAATCAATTAAAAGACAAAACAGCTTAACTGCCCTAATCAGATTGTACATGAGAACCAGGTATGTGTGTGTGTCTCAGTTCAATCGGGACAGTTGATTGGCCACAGCTTTTCTACCCACAGTTCATCAGGACAGTTGATTGGCCACAGCTTTTCTACCTACAGTTCATCAGGACAGTTGATTGGCCACAGCTTTTCTACCTACAGTTCATCAGGACAGTTGATTGGCCCAACCTTTTCTACCTACAGGTCATCAGGACAGTTGATTGGCCCAACCTTTTCTACCTACAGTTCATCAGGACAGTTGATTGGCCACAGGTTTTCTACCTACAGTTCAT